>NC_091339.1:31891763-31985974 GCF_038502225.1 Cherax quadricarinatus | reverse complement strand
ACAGGAGGGTCAGGGGAGACATGATAACGACATATAAAATACTGCGTGGAATAGACAAGGTGGACAAAGACAGGATGTTCCAGGGAGGGGACAGAAACAAGAGGCCACAATTGGAAGTTGAAGACACAAATGAGTCAGAGAGATAGTAGGAAGTATTTCTTCAGTCATAGAGTTGTAAGGCAGTGGAATAGCCTAGAAAATGACGTAGTGGAGGCAGGACCCATACACAGTTTTAAGACGAGGTTTGATAAAGCTCATGGAGCGGGGAGAGAGAGGGCCTAATAGCAACCGGTGAAGAGGCGGGGCCAGGAGCTGGGACTCGACCCCTGCAACCACAAATAGGTGAGTACAAATAGGTGAGTACACACACACACACACACACACACACACACACATAAACACACACACACACACACACACATATACAAATTCACACACACACACACACACACACACACACACACACACACACACACACACACACACGCACACACACACACAGTACTTAAAGATACATATTCAGTAATGACGACTAATGACAGGTTGGGTAGACTAATGACAGATTGGACAAACATACTATTGCTAAGAAGTTGGATTTGGTGTGCTGATTAGTGGTGATTCCGGGCTCCTGCGTTTTGAAATCTGAGATAGTCTTCCGCCGTTGTTATTGACCAAGTGGTTGTAGGAGTTTGTGTTAAACAGGCGTTGAAGACTGAGACACTTGTGCAACATTTGGAAACCTTTATTGAAGAAACATTACCTCAATAGAGATTGCCAAGTGTTGCACGGGTGTTTCATTCTTCAACTTGTCGGTTTTCTAAACCATTTATATAAACAGGCATTGTTCAGGTGGTCCATTTTGCTGGCATATTTGTGTGGATTTCTCTTGATGTTTCTCCCACGTAAGTGGTCACAGAACGGACCACTTGATCAACGCCTGTGTTTAATACAAACTATCACAAGCGCTTGATCAGTTACAGCGGCGCACGACTCGCTCTCAAAGAAGACACATCAAAACACAGGATTCTGGAATCACCACTACTCAGCACATCAAGCAGAACAACGGCTTCTACAACCTGGCTGAACATCTTGTCAAGAGACTTCTTCATCAACCTAAGCCAGAGGTCAGCTTCAACATGCTTCACCTGACACTTCACGTCACTACACTATATATACATGCACACCCTCTCTCCCTCTTTGTGACTTGATAAAGCCCACTATATGGCCGAAACGTTGTCAGTATCCATTTGTGTGTTTATCCGTCGTGTCGGTATTTTGTATATTTATCTCGACATGTAACACGGAAATAATTCATTGTTCGACTTTTGTGGGTTATCCTAAGTAATGTACACACATTATTATGTAAGACAATTGTATTTATCCAGAGTGTGTGTAAATGTACCTGAATAGACTTACAACGGTGTATATGTCTATTATACACTCGTAGGTGTAGATCTGTGTCTGTACCCAGAGGTGTAGATCCCAGTGTATATACGCCATGAGTTATACGTCTATCAGTATATGTAAACAAAATGTTTCCGTATGTATATATATATATATATATATATATATATATATATATATATATATATATATGTGTGTGTGTGTGTGTGTGTGTGTGTGTGTACACACACACACACATACAAAGAAAGATCGTGGTCAGCAGGATTCGAACCCAGGCGTGGAGAGTGATATAGCTTCCCAACGTGACGCCTTAGACCACAGTAATAATAAAAATAATAATATATAGTTCTACTGTCTTCCAATTATGTCTTTGAATTTGTATTGATAAAGCCACTGGATGGCGAAACGTCTACAATGAAGATACCCTGATGTTGCACGTGTGTCTAATTCTTCTTCTTCTTCATAATAATAATAATAATAATAATAATAATAATAATAATAATAATAATAATAATAATAATAATAATAATAATAATAATAATAATAATAATAATAAATAGTTTGGATAGTACGCAGGTGAATTACGGTATTAATGAGCTGTGTGGCGGATGATCCTTGGAACAAAGTACGTGGAATACTTAATTATATTTCAATGAAACGAGAGAGAGAGAGAGAGAGAGAGAGATGACACAAGGCGGAAGTGTGTGGTAGCGCAAGTTAATGAGCAAGTTATGTCACACAGCAGCCACCGGAAGTTACTCGTGTGTGCGGTGGTGAGTTATGCGGTAGTCCAGGTAGTTACTCCGTGTATGGTGATGAAGATAGTGATCATGCAGTAGTCCTGGCCAGGTAATTACCCCTTGTGTGATGCTGTATATAGTAAGTTATCATGCAGTGGTCCAGGGAGTTACTCTGTGTAGTCCAGCTACCTGGAGGATGGTGTAGTACATAGTAAGTTAACTTTCCATTAAATTAGTCGTCTTGTCTGGGATCAGTGGGTCATGTGATGTTTACTGGCAATTTTTTAACTGTTTACCGACAGTATAACTGTTTTGTACGTCTTTATAACTGTATTTGCTGGCAGTTTATAACTGTATTGATCGTTTATAACTGTGTTTACTGACAGTCTTTATAACTGTAACTGTGACTGAGCAGACTAAATAATTTAATTACAGTATATATACCTAGTGGTTTATGTGTATATACACTGGTTTATGTATGTGTATATACAGTGAGTAGTTTATGCATATACACTGAGTGGTTTATATATCCGTATATACACTGGTTTATATATCCGTATATACACTGACTCCTGTGACTCACAGTAGTCCACACCTATCCTGTGATTCACAGTAGTCCAAACCTGACTATCCTGTGATTCACAGTAGTCCACACCTGACTATCCTGTGATTCACAGTAGTCCACACCTGACTATCCTGTGATTCACAGTAGTCCACACCTGACTATCCTGTGATTCACAGTAGTCCATACCTGAGTATCCTGTGATTCACAGTAGTCCAAACCTGACTATCCTGTGATTCACAGTAGTCCAAACCTGACTATCCTGTGATTCACAGTAGTCCACACCTGACTATCCTGCGATTCACAGTAGTCTACACCTGACCGTTCTTTGATTCACAGTCTACACCTGACTATTCTTCGATTCACAGTCTACACCTGACCATCCTGTGATACACAGTAGTCTACACCTGACTATCCTGTGATACACAGTAGTCTACACCTGACTATCCTGTGATACACAGTAGTCTACACCTGACTATCCTGTGATACACAGTAGTCTACACCTGACTATCCTGTGATACACAGTAGTCTACACCTGACTATCCTGTGATACACAGTAGTCTACACCTGACTATCCTGTGATACACAGTAGTCTACACCTGACTATCCTGTGATACACAGTAGTCTACACCTGACTATCCTGTGATACACAGTAGTCTACACCTGACTATCCTGTGATACACAGTAGTCTACACCTGACTATCCTGTGATACACAGTAGTCTACACCTGACTATCCTGTGATACACAGTAGTCTACACCTGACTATCCTGTGATACACAGTAGTCTACACCTGACTATCATGTGATACACAGTAGTCTACACCTGACTATCCTGTGATACACAGTAGTCTACACCTGACTATCCTGTGATACACAGTAGTCTACACCTGACTATCCTGTGATACACAGTAGTCTACACCTGACTATCCTGTGATACACAGTAGTCTACACCTGACTATCCTGTGATACACAGTAGTCTACACCTGACTATCCTGTGGTACACAGTAGTCTACACCTGACTATCCTGTGGTTTACCTGGAGTTTACCTGGAGAGAGTTCCGGGGGTCAACGCCCCCGCGGCCCGGTCTGAGACCAGGCCTCCTGGTGGATCAGAGCCTGATCAACCAGGCTGTTGCTGCTGGCTGCACGCAAACCAACATACGAGCCACAGCCCGGCTGATCCGGAACTGACTTTAGGTGCTTGTCCAGTGCCAGCTTGAAGACTGCCAGGGGTCTGTTGGTAATCCCCCTTATGTGTGCTGGGAGGCAGTTGAACAGTCTCGGGCCCCTGACACTTATTGTATGGTCTCTTAACGTGCTAGTGACACCCCTGCTTTTCATTGGGGGGATGGTGCATCGTCTGCCAAGTCTTTTGCTTTCGTAATGAGTGATTTTCGTGTGCAAGTTCGGTACTAGTCCCTCTAGGATTTTCCAGGTGTATATAATCATGTATCTCTCCCTCCTGCGTTCCAGGGAATAAAGGTTTAGGAACCTCAAGCGCTCCCAGTAATTGAGGTGTTTTATCTCCGTTATGCGCGCCGTGAAAGTTCTCTGTACATTTTCTAGGTCGGCAATTTCACCTGCCTTGAAAGGTGCTGTTAGTGTGCAGCAATATTCCAGCCTAGATAGAACAAGTGACCTGAAGAGTGTCATCATGGGCTTGGCCTCCCTAGTTTTGAAGGTTCTCATTATCCATCCTGTCATTTTTCTAGCAGATGCGATTGATACAATGTTATGGTCCTTGAAGGTGAGATCCTCCGACATGATCACTCCCAGGTCTTTGACGTTGGTGTTTCGCTCTATTTTGTGGCCAGAATTTGTTTTGTACTCTGATGAAGATTTAATTTCCTCATGTTTACCATATCTGAGTAATTGAAATTTCTCATCGTTGAACTTCATATTGTTTTCTGCAGCCCACTGAAAGATTTGGTTGATGTCTGCCTGGAGCTTTGCAGTGTCTGCAATGGAAGACACTGTCATGCAGATTCGGGTGTCATCTGCAAAGGAAGACACGGTACACAGTACACAGTAGTCTACACCTGACTATCCTGTGGTACACAGTAGTCTACACCTGACTATCCTGTGGTACACAGTAGTCTACACCTGACTATCCTGTGGTATACAGTAGTCTACACCTGACTATCCTGTGGTACACAGTAGTCTACACCTGACTATCCTGTGGTACACAGTAGTCTACACCTGACTATCCTGTGGTACACAGTAGTCTACACCTGACTATCCTGTGGTACACAGTAGTCTACACCTGACTATCCTGTGATACACAGTAGCCTGCACCTGACTATCCTGTGATACACAGTAGTCTACACCTGACTATCCTGTGATACACAGTAGTCTACACCTGACTATCCTGTGATACACAGTAGTCTACACCTGACTATCCTGTGATACACAGTAGTCTACACCTGACTATCCTGTGATACACAGTAGTCTACACCTGACTATCCTGTGATACACAGTAGTCTACACCTGACTATCCTGTGATACACAGTAGTCCACACCTGACTATCCTGTGATACACAGTAGTCCACACCTGACTATCCTGTGATACACAGTAGTCTACACCTGACTATCCTGTGATACACAGTAGTCCACACCTGACTATCCTGTGATACACAGTAGTCCACACCTGACTATCCTGTGATACACAGTAGTCTACACCTGACTATCCTGTGATACACAGTAGTCTACACCTGACTATCCTGTGATACACAGTAGTCTACACCTGACTATCCTGTGATACACAGTAGTCTACACCTGACTATCCTGTGATACACAGTAGTCTACACCTGACTATCCTGTGATACACAGTAGTCTACACCTGACTATCCTGTGATACACAGTAGTCTACACCTGACTATCCTGTGACACAGTATCTACACCTGTATCCTGATACACAGTAGTCCACACCTGACTATCCTGTGATACACAGTAGTCTACACCTGACTATCCTGTGATACACAGTAGTCTACACACTGACTATCCTGTGATACACAGTAGTCTACACCTGACTATCCTGTGATACACAGTAGTCTACACCTGACTATCCTGTGATACACAGTAGTCTACACCTGACTATCCTGTGATACACAGTAGTCTACACCTGACTATCCTGTGATACACAGTAGTCTACACCTGACTATCCTGTGATACACAGTAGTCTACACCTGACTATCCTGTGATACACAGTAGTCCACACCTGACTATCCTGTGATACACAGTAGTCCACACCTGACTATCCTGTGATACACAGTAGTCTACACCTGACTATCCTGTGATACACAGTAGTCTACACCTGACTATCCTGTGATACACAGTAGTCTACACCTGACTATCCTGTGATACACAGTAGTCTACACCTGACTATCCTGTGATACACAGTAGTCTACACCTGACTATCCTGTGATACACAGTAGTCCACACCTGACTATCCTGTGATACACAGTAGTCCACACCTGACTATCCTGTGATACACAGTAGTCTACACCTGACTATCCTGTGATACACAGTAGTCTACACCTGACTATCCTGTGATACACAGTAGTCCACACCTGACTATCCTGTGATACACAGTAGTCCACACCTGACTGTCCTGTGATACACAGTAGTCCACACCTGACTATCCTGTGATACACAGTAGTCTACACCTGACTGTCCTGTGATACACAGTAGTCCACACCTGACTATCCTGTGATACACAGTAGTCCACACCTGGCTTTCCCGTGACTCACAGAAACTTGTATTGTAGTTTTTAAAACTAAATATAATTTGCCTGTGATCGCTGTTGTTGTTGCTGTTGGCGGTACGAGTATGCACTTACACAATTTTTAGCTTTGAGAATAATTCCTAGCAGTGGTGTCCTTATTTTTATTATGTTTACAATGTGGGTGGGAAAGGTTGTGTTTGAGAAGGACCTGTCAAGTATGGGCCAGTAGGCTTCCTGCAGTGTTGCTCCATTTTTATGGTTTTTAAGCTGTGTTGCTGTCTTTATTGACAAGTGTTCTTTTGTACCTCCCTTTGTTATTACGTCTTTCCTTTGTTACTAGGTATTACACTTATTACTAGGTATTACACTTGATACTAGGTATTACACTTGATACTACGTATTACACTTGATACTACGTATTACACTTGATACTACGTATTACACTTGATACTACGTATTACACTTGATACTAGGCATTACTCTTATTACTAGGTATTACACTTGTTACTACGTATTACACTTGATACTAGGAATTACTCTTATTACTAGGTATTACACTTGATACTAGGCATTACTCTTATTACTAGGTATTACACTTGTTACTACGTATTACACTTGATACTAGGCATTACTCTTATTACTAGGTATTACACTTGTTACTACGTATTACACTTGATACTAGGCATTACTCTTATTACTAGGTATTACACTTGATACTACGTATTACATTTGATACTACGTATTACACTTGATACTACGTATTACACTTGATACTACGTATTACACTTGATACTAGGCATTACTCTTATTACTAGGTATTACACTTGTTACTACGTATTACACTTGATACTAGGAATTACTCTTATTACTAGGTATTACACTTGATACTAGGCATTACTCTTATTACTAGGTATTACACTTGTTACTACGTATTACACTTGATACTAGGCATTACTCTTATTACTAGGTATTACACTTGTTACTACGTATTACACTTGATACTAGGCATTACTCTTATTACTAGGTATTACACTTGTTACTACGTATTACACTTGATACTAGGCATTAATCTTATAACTAGGTATTACACTTGATACTACGTATTACACTTGATACTAGGCATTACTCTTATTACTAGGTATTACTCTTATTACTAGGTATTACACTTGTTACTAGGTATTACACTTGTTACTAGGTATCACACTTGTTACTAGGCATTACCATTGTTACTAGGCATTACCATTGTTACTAGGCATTACCACTGTTACTAGGCATTACCATTGTTACTAGGCATTACCATTGTTACTAGGCATTACCATTGTTACTAGGCATTACCACTGTTACTAGGCATTACCACTGTTACTAGGCATTACCATTGTTACTAGGCATTACCATTGTTACTAGACATTACCCTTGTTATTAGGCATTACTTTTGTTATTAGGCATTACCCTTGTACTAGGCATTACCCTTGTTACTAGGGATTATACCCTTGTTACTAGGGATTATACCCTTGTTACTAGGGATTATACCCTTGTTACTAGGGATTACCCTTGTTACTAGGCATTACACTTGTTACTAAGCATTACCCTCATTACTAGGCATTACCCTTGTTACTAAGCATTACCCTCATTACTAGGCATTACCCTTGTTACTAGGCATTACACTTGTTACTAGGCATTATCCTAGCATTTTCTTTATTTTGAAAGATGACAGAAGAGAACAGGATGAAGTTGGTGTCAACTGTGAGATGAAATTTCATTTGTTGACTAAATTTCATTATTCTCTCTCTCTCTCTCTCTCTCTCTCTCTCTCTCTCTCTCTAGGGAATTTCATAATCCAAGTCACAACCACAGCATTCTTGGCTAGCTACGACAACCCAACCAGGAAACTTCCTTCCCTCGAGTGTTTGGTGGTTGAGGATGATGTGTGCACCATGTTGAAGGTGCAGGTGCACACCCTGGAATATTTGGGGGTTGAGGATGGTTTGTGCACCATGCTGGAGGTGCAGGTGCACACCCTGGAGAGTTTGGTGGCTGTGGATGGTGTGCGCACTATTCAAAGAGGTGCAGGTGCACACCCTGGGGTGTTTGGTGACTGTGGTTGGGGTGTGCACTCTGCTTAAGGTGCATTTGCACACCCTGGAGTGTTTAGTGGCTGAGGTTGGGGTGTGCACCCAGCAGAAGGTGCAGGTGCATCCCCAGTCTGCCTTGCACATATCTCATCACTTTAAAAGAATGTCGCTGGGTCTTAAACTCTGCATGAACATTATGCCGTACATCACCACGAGACCGTCTTCTTTGTCCTAGTTGAAGATAGCTCTGTTTTAGGGCAAATTTGTGTGTTCCAGTTTTCAGCGCTAGTTAGTGGAATAGCTTGGGCAAGATTCATGGGAACTGTTTGCATGCGTCATTCTTCTACTCACAGCCGAAGGAGCCGGGAACAATCCTGATGGGGGGGGGGGGAAGAGAGGGTGTAGACGAAGGGTGAATTCCCTTTAACCCGTTTGCCCATTTGCCCCTGTTCACCGAACGGAAAATAGGTACCTGAGCGCTCGACGAGTCGTGGGTTGCATCCTGGGGGAGGGAAGTATTGTATAACCTGGAGAGTTTACCTGGAGAGAGTTTCGGGGGTCAACGCCCCCGCGGCCCGGTCTGTGACCAGGCCTCCTCATAGATAAGACCGGGATTTGAAATGAGCTGAGGTAGGATAACAGCTCTTGGCCTGTAAATAAGCCGAGGTAGGAACAGCTCTTGGCCTGTAAATAAGCCGAGGTAGGATAACAGCTCTTGGCCTGTAAATAAGATGTAGATAACAGCTCTTGGCCTGTAAATAAGGCAAGGTAGGATAACAGCTCTTGGCCTATAAATAAGATGAGGTGGGATAACAGCTCTTGGCCTGTAAATAAGATGAGGTAGGTAGGATAACAGCTCTTGGCCTGTAAATAAGATGAGGTAGGATAACAGCTCTTGGCCTGTAAATAAGATGAGGTAGGTAGGATAACAGCTCTTGGCCTGTAAATAAGATGAGGTAGGTAGGATAACAGCTCTTGGCCTGCAAATAAGATGAGGTAGGTAGGATAACAGCTCTTGGCCTGTAAATAAGATGAGGTAGGTAGGATAACAGCTCTTGGCCTGTAAATAAGATGAGGTAGGTAGGATAACAGCTCTTGGCCTGTAAATAAGATGAGGTAGGATAACAGCTCTTGGCCTGTAAATAAGATGAGGTAGGATAACAGCTCTTGGCCTGTAAATAAGATGAGGTAGGTAGGATAACAGCTCTTGGCCTGTAAATAAGATGAGGTAGGTAGGATAACAGCTCTTGGCCTGTAAATAAGATGAGGTAGGATAACAGCTCTTGGCCTGTAAATAAGATGAGGTAGGATAACAGCTCTTGGCCTGTAAATAAGATGAGGTAGGTAGGATAACAGCTCTTGGCCTGTAAATAAGATGAGGTAGGATAACAGCTCTTGGCCTGTAAATAAGATGAGGTAGGTAGGATAACAGCTCTTGGCCTGTAAATAAGATGAGGTAGGTAGGATAACAGCTCTTGGCCTGTAAATAAGATGAGGTAGGATAACAGCTCTTGGCCTGTAAATAAGATGAGGTAGGATAACAGCTCTTGGCCTGTAAATAAGATGAGGTAGGTAGGATAACAGCTCTTGGCCTGTAAATAAGATGAGGTAGGTAGGATAACAGCTCTTGGCCTGTAAATAAGATGAGGTAGGTAGGATAACAGCTCTTGGCCTGTAAATAAGATGAGGTAGGATAACAGCTCTTGGCCTGTAAATAAGATGAGGTAGGATAACAGCTCTTGGCCTGTAAATAAGATGAGGTAGGTAGGATAACAGCTCTTGGCCTGTAAATAAGATGAGGTAGGTAGGATAACAGCTCTTGGCCTGTAAATAAGATGAGGTAGGTAGGATAACAGCTCTTGGCCTGTAAATAAGATGAGGTAGGATAACAGCTCTTGGCCTGTAAATAAGATGAGGTAGGATAACAGCTCTTGGCCTGTAAATAAGATGAGGTAGGTAGGATAACAGCTCTTGGCCTGTAAATAAGATGAGGTAGGTAGGATAACAGCTCTTGGCCTGTAAATAAGATGAGGTAGGTAGGATAACAGCTCTTGGCCTGTAAATAAGATGAGGTAGGATAACAGCTCTTGGCCTGTAAATAAGATGAGGTAGGATAACAGCTCTTGGCCTGTAAATAAGATGAGGTAGGTAGGATAACAGCTCTTGGCCTGTAAATAAGATGAGGTAGGTAGGATAACAGCTCTTGGCCTGCAAATAAGATGAGGTAGGTAGGATAACAGCTCTTGGCCTGTAAATAAGATGAGGTAGGTAGGATAACAGCTCTTGGCCTGTAAATAAGATGAGGTAGGTAGGATAACAGCTCTTGGCCTGTAAATAAGATGAGGTAGGATAACAGCTCTTGGCCTGTAAATAAGATGAGGTAGGATAACAGCTCTTGGCCTGTAAATAAGATGAGGTAGGTAGGATAACAGCTCTTGGCCTGTAAATAAGATGAGGTAGGTAGGATAACAGCTCTTGGCCTGTAAATAAGATGAGGTAGGATAACAGCTCTTGGCCTGTAAATAAGATGAGGTAGGTAGAATAACAGGTCTGGCCCTGAAAATTCTACGGTGTTGAATCAAAAAAAGTTAAAAAAAAAAAAGTGGCGTGAATATTCCGTAGAGTTTTAAGTGTTGTTGTTGTTGTTGTTGTCGTGCGTGACGACACTCCAAGATATTTCCAAAGAGATGACCCCCCCCCTTCGTACACATAGGTACTTAATCACGCACATGCGCGCGCACACACACACACACACACACACACACACACACACACACACACACACACACACACACACACACACACACACACACACACACACACACACGTACTCATATACAACAGGCCTAGTGTCTAATCGACATGTGCCTAGGACAAAATGGTAACTAACACACACACACACACACACACACACACACACACACACACACACACACACACACACACACACACACACACGTACTCATATACAACAGGCCTAGTGTCTAATCGACATGTGCCTAGGACAAAATGGTAACTAACACCTACACACACACCTACACACACACACACCTACACACACACACACCTACACACACACAAACACCTACACACACCTACACACACACCTACACACACACCTACACACACACACACCTACACACACACACACACCTACACACACACACACCTACACACACACAACAGGCCTAGTGTCTAATCGACATGTGCCTAGGACAAAATGGTAATTAACACACACACACACACACACACACACACACACACACACACACAGTGATGTATAACCCACCACAGAACAGCAGGAGGCCAAGGCAAGAGTACGACGAGAGCAATAGAGCGATGGTTGACACACTGGCTAGAGTGGCCAGAAGAGCTCATGCATGCAGGGCAAAGCTCCTGATCATGGGTGACTTTAACCACAAGGAGAAAGATTGGGAGAACTTGGACCCACATGGGGGCCAAGATACTTGGAGGGCTAAGATGATGGAGGTGGTACTGGAGAACTTCATGTACCAACACGTAAGGGACACTACAAGAGAGAGAGGAGAGGATGAACCAGCAAGGCTGGACTTAGTATTCACCTTCAGTAGTGCAGATATCGAGGACATCACATATGAAAGACCCCTTGGGGCCAGTGACCATGTGGTTGTAAGCTTCGAATACACAGTAGAGCTACAAGTGGAGGGAGAAGCAGGAAGGCCAGGACGAATGAAGCCAAACTACAAGAAAGGGGACTACACAGGAATGAGGAACTACCTGAACGGGGTTCAGTGGGACAGAGAACTGGCAGGGTAACCAGTTAATGAGATGATGGAATATGTAGCAATAAAATGCAAGGAGGCTGAGGAGAGGTTTGTACCCAAGGGTAACAGGAGTAATGAAAAAGCCAGGATGAGCCCATGGTTTACCCAAAGGTGCAGGGAGGCAAAAACCAAGTGTGCTAGGGAATGGAAGAAATATAGAAGGCAAAGGACCCAGGAGAATAAGGAGAACAGTCGTAGAGCCAGAAATGAATATGCACAGATAAGAAGGGAGGCCCAAAGACAATATGAAAATGACATAGCAGCGAAAGCCAAATCTGACCCGAAACTGTTGTACAGCCACATCAGGAGGAAAACAACAGTCAAGGACCAGGTAATCAGGCTAAGGAAGGAAGGAGGAGAGACAACAGGAAATGACCGGGAAGTATGTGAAGAACTCAACAAGAGATTCAAAGAAGTGTTCACAGAGGAGACAGAAGGGACTCCAGAAAGACGGAGAGGTGGGGCACACCACCAAGTGCTGGACACAGTGCACACAACCGAGGAAGAAGTGAAGAGGCTTCTGAGTGAGCTAGATACCTCAAAGGCAATGGGGCCAGATAACATCTCCCCATGGGTATTGAGAGAGGGAGCAGAGGCGCTATGTGTACCCCTAACAACAATATTCAATACATCTATCGAAACAGGGAGATTGCCTGAGGCATGGAAGACAGCAAATGTAGTCCCAATCTTTAAAAAAGGAGACAGACATGAAGCATTAAACTACAGACCAGTGTCACTGACATGTATAGTATGCAAAATCATGGAGAAGATTATCAGGAGAAGAGTGGTGGAACACCTAGAAAGGAATGATCTCATCAACAGCAGCCAGCATGGTTTCAGGGACGGGAAATCCTGTGTCACAAACCTACTGGAGTTCTATGACATGGTGACAGCAGTAAGACAAGAGAGAGAGGGGTGGGTGGATTGCATTTTCTTGGACTGCAAGAAGGCGTTTGACACAGTTCCACACAAGAGATTGGTGCAAAAACTGGAGGACCAAGCAGGGATAACAGGGAAGGCACTACAATGGATCAGGGAATACTTGTCAGGAAGACAGCAGCGAGTCATGGTACGTGGCGAGGTGTCAGAGTGGGCACCTGTGACCAGCGGGGTCCCGCAGGGGTCAGTCCTAGGACCAGTGCTGTTTCTGGTATTTGTGAACGACATGACGGAAGGAATAGACTCTGAGGTGTCCCTGTTTGCAGATGACGTGAAGTTGATGAGAAGAATACACTCGATCGAAGACCAGGCAGAACTACAAAGGGATCTGGACAGGCTGCAGAACTGGTCCAGCAATTGGCTCCTGGAGTTCAATCCCACCAAGTGCAAAGTCATGAAGATTGGGGAAGGGCAAAGAAGGCCGCAGACGGAGTACAGTCTAGGGGGTCAGAGACTACAAACCTCACTCAAGGAAAAAGATCTTGGGGTGAGTATAACACCAGGCACATCTCCTGAAGCGCACATCAACCAAATAACTGCTGCAGCATATGGGCGCCTAGCAAACCTCAGAACAGCATTCCGACATCTTAATAAGGAATCGTTCAGGACCCTGTACACCGTATACGTTAGGCCCATATTGGAGTATGCGGCACCAGTTTGGAACCCACACCTAGCCAAGCACGTAAAGAAACTAGAGAAAGTGCAAAGGTTTGCAACAAGACTAGTCCCAGAGCTAAGAGGTATGTCCTACGAGGAGAGGTTAAGGGAAATCAACCTGACGACACTGGAGGACAGGAGAGATAGGGGGGACATGATAACGACATACAAAATACTGAGAGGAATTGACAAGGTGGACAAAAACAGGATGTTCCAGAGATTGGACACAGTAACAAGGGGACACAGTTGGAAGCTAAAGACACAGATGAATCACAGGGATGTTAGGAAGTATTTCTTCAGCCACAGAGTAGTCAGTAAGTGGAATAGTTTGGGAAGCGATGTAGTGGAGGCAGGATCCATACATAGCTTTAAGCAGAGGTACGATAAAGCTCACGGCTCAGGGAGAGTGACCTAGTAGCGATCAGTGAAGAGGCGGGGCCAGGAGCTCGGACTCGACCCCCGCAACCTCAACTAGGTGAGTACACACACACACACACACACACACACACACATACACACACACACACACACACACATACACACACACACACACACGCACACACACATATATATACACACACACACACACACACAACCACAAATAGGTGAGTACAAACAGGTGAGTACACACACACACACACACACACACACACACACACACACACACACACCTACGCACACACAACAGGCCTAGTGTCTAATCGACATGTGCCTAGGACAAAATGGTAACAAAATGGTAACTAACACACACACACACACACACACACACACACACACACACGCACACACACACGGGCACACACACACACACACACACACACACACACACACACACACACACACACATACACACACACACATACACATGCACACGCACACACACACACACCCACACACCCACACGCACACGCACACACACACACACACACACACACACACACGCACACGCACACGCACACACACACACACATATCTCTCCATTTCTCTCTCTCATAGCCTTTTCCCTCGCCCTCCTTTCTCCCTCTCTCTCTCTTTCTCTCCCTCTCCCTCTCCCTCTCTCTACCCTTTCTCTCCCCCCCCTCACATTTCTCTCTCTCCCCCTTGGTCTTATCCCTCACCCCCATACTCTCTCCTCTCTCTCCCTCTTTCTACCCTTTCTCTCTCCTCTCTCTCCCCCTTTCTACCCTTTCTCTCTCCTCTCTCTCCCTCTTTCTACCCTTTCTCTCTCCCCCCCACACCCCCTCCCTCCTCTAGCCTTCTGTCTGTGGTAATAAAAAGAAAAAAAAAAATATGGGTGGCCTTAGAGGACGGAAAACCAGAGATCTGGTAGACGAACCAGGGAGGAAAGACTGGGAGTTAGAGCTCCAAAAAAGGGAGGAAGAGTGGGGAAGGAAGATAGTAGAGCTTGGTAAGAAAATGGAGGAGCGGATAGCTGAAGAGTGCAGGAAGTGGGAAGTACAGGTCTTAGCAGCAGAAGCTAGGATACAGTGCTTAGAAGAGAAACTGCAAAGCCTGAAACAGATTAGAGAGACAAATGACAATTCAGATGTGACATCAGGAAATTCAAAGTCAGGCGCAGACAAGGGGATGGTAAGCAACAACGGAGACATGCCGTACACGAAGGCCCTATCAGACCCACGTGGGGCCAGGGAAAAGACGATGAGCACACTAAGATCAAGCGACAGGTCCGAAGACAATGAAGGTTTGTTATATGCAGAGATTCTAACAGCCAACTGCAGTAGCAAGGGACAGCTGGTCAGGAAAGACAGTTCACTGAGAATAGAAGTTTCAGATATGACAGGGACTGAAGGCAAGAACATGTCAATGGAAGGAAATAAAATGCCTCAGAGGAAGCAGATGGAGACTCAGTGGGAGGAGGAAAGGGCGAGGTCAGTTTTTGTGTATGGGCTCCAAGAAGCCAAGGGGGGCCAACTTTGAAGAAATAAAACAGGAGGAGAAAAAAATGATTGAAGGCATCATGAAAACAATAGGGGAGGGCAATATGACCCAGGTGACAAATTTTCAGAGAATTGGGTGGTTTGCGAGTGGAAGGATACGGCCTGTCAGAGTAACTTTCAAGGAAGAATCAGTTCGAACCAGGATTCTGCAAGAGAAAGCAAGACTGAGGGACAAAGAGGGGTACCAGAGAGTATACCTCGACCGCGACAGAACACAAGAGGAAAGGACTACACTGAAAGAGAGGGTACAGAGACGCAAGGAGGAACGAGAAGCAATGAAAATGAGCAGGACCCAGACACAGGAGGAAGGGCAAACACACCCCACAGAATCTCCCACCAAAAGATTCCACCCGCGACATTCCCAACGCAACTGAGCAACCTATACTACAACCCACTCACTGTTCCCTCTGCCACCAACCCCCATATCACAAACCTCACCCCAACAGCTGTCCCTTATGGGCATTCTGACCCCACCCCCATCAACACAAACCCCACCTACACCACAGCCCCATATAGGCCCCCACCAAGGCTCTCGCTCCCCCAACCCCAATATACTTGCATGACCACAATGATAGAAAAGAAACTAAAGGTTTGGTACACAAACGCGGATGGAATAACGAATAAACATGAGGAGTGGAATGAAAGAATCAGTGAAAAATCCCCAGACATAATAGCAGTCACAGAAACAAAACTCGCTGAGACAATAACAGACACAATCTTCCCAACAGGATATCAGATCCTGAGGAAAGATAGAAGGAGTAGAGGGAGAGGAGGGGTTGCACTGCTCATAAAACACCAATGGGGATTTGAGGAAATGGAAGGCATGGACATGATTGGAGAAAGAGACTACATTGTAGGTACAATTCAGTCCAGAGAACATAAAGTAGTCATTGGAGTGATGTATAACCCACCACAGAACTGCAGGAGGCCAAGAGAGGAGTACGAAGAAAACAACAGGGTGATGGTGGACACACTGGCTGAGGTGGCAAGAAGAGCTCACTCGAGCAGAGCAAAGTTACTGGTAATGGGCGATTTCAACCACAGGGAGATCGACTGGGAAAACCTGGAGCCACATGGGGGTCCTGAAACATGGAGAGCCAAGATGATGGATGTGGTACTTGAAAACCTCATGCATCAACATGTCAGGGACACAACCAGAGAGAGAGGGGAGGATGAGCCAGCAAGACTGGATCTTGTGTTCACCCTGAGCAGTTCAGACATTGAGGACATCACTTACGAGAGGCCCCTTGGAGCTAGCGATCATGTGGTTCTGAGTTTTGACTATATAGTAGAGTTACAAGTGGAGAAGGTAACAGGAACTGAAGGGGACAGGCCAAACTATAAAAGGGGGGACTACACAGGTATGAGAAACTTCCTGCAGGAGGTTCAGTGGGACAGAGAAATGGTAGGAAAATCAGTAAACGAGATGATGGAATATGTGGCAACAAAGTGCAAGGAGGCAGAGGAAAGTTTTGTTCCCAAGGGAAACAGAAATAATAGGAAGACCAAAACGAGTCCTTGGTTTACCCGAAGGTGTAGGGAGGCAAAAACTAAGTGCAACAGAGAATGGAAAAGGTACAGGAGGCATAGGACCCAGGAAAACAAGGAGATTAGTAGAAGAGCCAGAAACGAGTATGCGCAGATAAGGAGGGAGGCCCAGCGACAGTATGAAAACGACATAGCATCGAAAGTCAAATCTGACCCGAAACTGATGTATAGCCACATTAGGAGGAAGACAACAGTCAAGGACCAGGTGATAAGGCTGAGGAAAGAAGGTGGAGAACTCACAAGAAATGATCAAGAGGTATGAGGAGCTCAACACGAGATTTAAGGAAGTATTTACAGTAGAGACAGGAAGGACTCTGGGGGGACAGACCAGATGGGGACACCAACAAGGAATACACCAACAAGTGTTGGACGACATACATACAGATGAGGAGGAGGTGAAGAAACTGCTAAGGGACATCGATACCTCAAAGGCAATGGGACCGGACAACATCTCTCCGTGGGTCCTTAGAGAGGGAGCAGATATGTTGTGCGTACCACTTACCACAATCTTCAACACATCCCTGGAAACTGGGCAACTACCTGAGGTATGGAAGACGGCAAATGTAGTTCCCATTTTCAAAAAAGGAGACAGAAAAGAGGCACTAAACTATAGACCTGTGTCATTGACGTGTATAGTATGCAAAATTATGGAGAAGATTATAAGGAGGAGAGTGGTGGAGCACCTGGAACGGAACAGGAGTATAAATGCCAACCAGCACGGATTCACGGAAGGCAAATCCTGTGTCACAAACCTTCTGGAGTTTTATGATAAAATAACAGAAGTAAGACAAGAGAGAGAGGGGTGGGTTGATTGCATCTTCTTGGACTGCAAGAAGGCCTTTGACACAGTTCCTCACAAGAGATTAGTGCAGAAGCTAGAGCATCAGGCGCATATAACAGGAAGGGCACTGCAATGGATCAGAGAATACCTGACAGGGAGGCAACAACGTGTCATGGTACGTAATGATGTAACACAGTGGGCACCTGTGACGAGCGGGGTCCCACAGGGGTCGGTCCTAGGACCAGTGCTATTTTTGGTATATGTGAACGACATGACGGAAGGGTTAGACTCAGAAGTGTCCCTGTTTGCAGATGATGTGAAGTTAATGAGGAGAATTAAATCTGATGAGGACCAGGCAGGACTTCAAAGAGACCTGGACAGACTGGACACCTGGTCCAGCAAATGGCTTCTCGAATTTAATCCTGCCAAATGCAAAGTCATGAAGATAGGGGAAGGGCACAGAAGACCACAGACAGAGTATAGGCTAGGTGGCCAAAGACTGCAAACCTCACTCAAGGAGAAAGATCTTGGGGTGAGTATAACACCGAGCATGTCTCCGGAAGCACACATCAATCAGATAACTGCTGCAGCATATGGGCGCCTGGCAAACCTGAGAACAACATTCCGATACCTTAGTAAGGAATCATTCAAGACACTGTACACCGTGTATGTCAGGCCCATACTGGAGTATGCAGCACCTGTTTGGAACCCGCACTTGATAAAGCACGTCAAGAAACTAGAGAAAGTACAAAGGTTTGCAACAAGGTTAGTTCCAGAGCTAAGGGGAATGTCCTATGAAGAAAGATTAAGGGAAATCGGCCTGACGACACTGGAGGACAGGAGGGTCAGGGGAGACATGATAACGACATATAAAATACTGCGTGGAATAGACAAGGTGGACAAGGACAGGATGTTCCAGGGAGGGGACACAGAAACAAGAGGCCACAATTGGAAGTTGAAGACACGAATGAGTCAGAGAGATAGTAGGAAGTATTTCTTCAGTCATAGAGTTGTAAGGCAGTGGAATAGCCTAGAAAATGACGTAGTGGAGGCAGGAACCATACACAGTTTTAAGACGAGGTTTGATAAAGCTCATGGAGCGGGGAGAGAGAGAGCCTAGTAGCAACCGGTGAAGAGGCGGGGCCAGGAGCTAGGACTCGACCCCTGCAACCACAAATAGGTGAGTACAAATAGGTGAGTACACACACACACACAAGCACTGGACAAGCACCTAAAGTCAGTTCCTGATCAGCCGGGCTGTGGCTCGTACGTTGGTTTGCGTGCAGCCAGCAGCAACAGCCTGGTTGATCAGGCTCTGATCCACCAGGAGGCCTGGTCACAGACCGGGCCGCGGGGGCGTTGACCCCCGGAACTCTCTCCAGGTAAACACGCAGGAGCTTGGACTCGACCCCTGCAATCTCAACTAGGTGAATGCACACACACACACACACACACACACACACACACACACACACACACACACACACACACACAAGCACACATGTGGTAATGCTTTATTTACAGCTAGCAAAGTCAGGGTATTTCTCCAGAATGGTCTGCAATATACCACTGTGGATAAAATACTTTGCCATTTCTTGAACATTTCTGAGTGAGTTGTTTCTAAATTCATTAATTTTATCGCACTCCAGTACATAATGACGCAATGTGTGACAATAGTCCATCTGGCAAAGTTTGCATTTCGTTTGGTCTACATCTGGTGGTGGTGATTTAACCTGCCAAAGATACTTGTAACCCAGCCGGAGCCGGGCGGTAATGACATCCAAGAGTCTGCTTATCTTGTTGGATGCACCATAGACATGTGGCTCCTCCTGCATGATAGAGTGATGATAGATGGACTCACTGGTGTCAATCTCCCTGAGCCTTAAGTCCATAAAATTCAGTTGAAGTTCTTTTCGTATTATTGTTCTCAAACTACTACCTGACAAGCCAAGATTGTAATCTACTCCCTCTTTGAAAGCATACAGCTTAGCCAATTTATCAGTTCTATCATGCATCTGAAGACCAATGTGAGATGGAATCCACAGCATGTGCACTCTGACTCCACTGTCCACAATCCTACCATACCTGTGTCTGGCTTCTGACACAAGCATGCCACAATTTATGCTTAATGAGTTGAGAGCATTTATGGATGACAGAGAAACAGTTACAATTAAACTGTCAATCTTTGATACATAGATGCATTTCAGTGCAAGGAGTATGGCAAACAGTTCTGTCTGAAGGGTAGAGGCCCAATTATTGATGCGTGCTCCAATTTCTTTAAGAGAGCCATCACTCTGTACGACAACAGCAGCACTACCAGCTGCACCAGTGGATTGGTGAACTGAACCATCAGCGTAAATAATTTGCGAGAGTGTGTGCTGTGTGACTAAGTTATCAATACAGCTTAATTAAGGCCTCATGTTTGGCTTCAAGGCGAAGTTTTGGTTGTGATTTAAGAAGTAATTTGGGGGGAAATGGAGGAATGGTAGTTTGGAATGGGGTAATATTCCATGGAGCGGAGAAGTGCCGCTGTTGCCTTACTTGACATAGATCATGTATCTGATTCATGCGGAGGTCGGTTCCAGTTTTTTCGATCCATCTGGAGGAGTGTTCACCAGTGCTGAGGAAAGTTTGGAGGGCTTCTGTGCAGGGGTTTGAATGAGCTTGCCTGAGCATATTAACCCCAATTAGGATATTTCTTTCAGTAACACGATCTCTGATGCTTGGAATATCAAGTTCTTTTTGCATATTTAAAACTTTGGCAGTACGAGGGCATCCTAAAATGATCCTCATTGCTTCGTTCTACAGTTTTTCCAGCCCTCCAAGCTTCCAGTCAGACACAAGAGCAAGTAGTGGCGCAGTATAATCAACCAATGATCTAATATAAGCAAGATACATCATTTTCTCAATTTTAACATTAGCACCATACCTGGGGTGAAACCCAGCCACAACTCTAAGTGCTCTTAGTCTTTCTTTGTATTGGCGACAAAGTCTTGTTACAACAGGTCCAAGTAGTGGAACCTCAAAGCCTAGATACCTGTATCTGCTTACATATTCTAGAAGAGACCCATCATGCAACTGGATCTGACGAACTGTGCCTCTCTGTCGAGGAGGACGCCTATTGAGTATCTTTGTTTTATCAGTAGAGATTATCAACCCCAGGTCCTGACACGAGGCTAGTACATGATTAAGAATGTTTTGGGTATTGGAGAATCCGGTGGTGTGAATCATTATTTTTTTTTTTTTTTATTATCACACCGGCCGATTCCCACCAAGGCAGGGTGGCCCGAAAAAGAAAAACTTTCACCATCATTCACTCCATCACTGTCTTGCCAGAAGGGTGCTTTACACTACAGTTTTTAAACTGCAACATTAACACCCCTCCTTCAGAGTGCAGACTACCGTCCTGCCAGATGACTGTGAAACAAAAACCTGTAACTGTTTTGCATGATGGTAGGATTGCTGGTTTCTTTTTCTGTCTCATAAACACGCTAAGATAACAGGGATATCTTGCTACTCCTACTTACACTTTGGTCACACTTCACAGACACGCACATGCATATATATATATACATACATCTAGGTTTTTCTCCTTTTTCTAAATAGCTCTTGTTCTTTTTTATTTCTTCTATTGTCCATGGGGAAGTGGAAAAGAATCTTTCCTCCGTAAGCCATGCGTGTCGTATGAGGCGACTAAAATGCCGGGAGCAATGGGCTAGTAACCCCTTCTCCTGTATACAATTACTAAAAAAGAGAAGAAGATGAATCATTATATCATCAGCAAAACTAATCACATAATGATGGGGCTGACTAGGCATAGCATTAAGTAATGCATTAATTAGAATATTGAACAGTGTGGGACTGAGCACACCTCCCTGTGGTGTTCCTAATTCAAAGTCTTTAGTTACACTTCTATGTCCCTGGAACATCACAGACGATTTTCTGTTTGACAGGTAGCCTTTAATCCAGCGGAGAAGCCATCCTCCAACATCCATTCTGGCAAGTTCACTAATGATTACATGTCGGTTGGCTACATCGAAAGCGGATTTAAGGTCAAGGAAGGTAGTGTATGAGCTGTCAGTGTGCAGAGTGAGAAATGTGGCTATGCAATGATGCACGCTCCTTCATTGCATGAAACCATGTAACCGGGGAGACAAAAATTGTTTGATTCTGTACAAGAGACGATTAAGAATCATTCTCTCAAATGTTTTACACAAGCAGCTAGTAAGAGATATTGGGCGAAATGCATTTTGTTGATTGGGCTTAGGAATTGGAATGATGAGGCTGTTGGTCCAAGATTGAGGGAGCTCCCCAGTTACATAGCTCATGTTATATAATTCAAGTAATGGATTACCTGGTTCTCGACACAGCAATCTGAGTATGTTGTAAGTAATACCATCCTCACCAGGCGACGTGGAGTTGCCCTTAGTTAGTGCTGCATCAAGTTCATAATTAGTGAAAGGAATGTTGCAATCATCTGCCTTGCTGAGCATAAAACAAACAAGTCTCTCCCTTGCATCATATTTGTTATTTAATTTTGCCTGTGTGGTACTGGGAAGATTATCATAGCTAGATGTAGCAGCCCAAGCACTGACTAACTCATTCGCCCTATGTTTACCTGGAGTTTACCTGGAGTGAGTTCCGGGGGTCAACGCCCCCGCGGCCCGGTCTGTGACCAGGCCTCCTGGTGGATCAGAGCCTGATCAACCAGGCTGTTGCTGCTGGCTGCACGCAAATCAACGTACGAGCCACAGCCCGGCTGATCAGGAACTGACTTTAGGTGCTTGTCCAGTGCCAGCTTGAAGACTGCCAGGGGTCTGTTGGTAATCCCCCTTATGTGCGCTGGGAGGCAGTTGAACAGTCTCGGGCCCCTGACACTTATTGTATGGTCTCTTAACGTGCTAGTGACACCCCTGCTTTTCATTGGGGGGATGGTGCATCGTCTGCCAAGTCTTTTGCTTTCGTAGTGAGTGATTTTCGTGTGCAAGTTCAGTACTAGTCCCTCTAGGATTTTCCAGGTGTATATAATCATGTATCTCTCCCTCCTGCGTTCCAGGGAATACAGGTTTAGGAACCTCAAGCGCTCCCAATAATTGAGGTGTTTTATCTCCGTTTTGCGCGCCGTGAAAGTTCTCTGTACATTTTCTAGGTCGGCAATTTCACCTGCCTTGAAAGGTGCTGTTAGTGTGCAGCAATATTCCAGCCTAGATAGAACAAGTGACCTGAAGAGTGTCATCATGGGCTTGGCCTCCCTAGTTTTGAAGGTTCTCATTATCCATCCTGTCATTTTTCTAGCAGATGCGATTGATACAATGTTATGGTCCTTGAAGGTGAGATCCTCCGACATGATCACTCCCAGGTCTTTGACGTTGGTGTTTCGCTCTATTTTGTGGCCAGAATTTGTTTTGTACTCTGATGAAGATTTAATTTCCTCATGTTTACCATATCTGAGTAATTGAAATTTCTCATCGTTGAACTTCATATTGTTTTCTGCAGCCCACTGAAAGATTTGGTTGATGTCCGCCTGAAGCTTTGCAGTATCTGCAATGGAAGACACTGTCATGCAGATTCGGGTGTCATCTGCAAAGGAAGACACGGTGCTGTGGCTGACATCCTTGTCTATGTCGGATATGAGGATGAGGAACAAGATGGGAGCGAGTACTGTGCCTTGTGGAACAGAGCTTTTCACCGTAGCTGCCTCGGACTTTACTCTGTTGACGACTACTCTCTGTGTTCTGTTAGTGAGGAAATTATAGATCCACCGACCGACTTTTCCTGTTATTCCTTTAGCACGCATTTTGTGCGCTATTACGCCATGGTCACACTTGTCGAAGGCTTTTGCAAAGTCTGTATATATTACATCTGCATTCTTTTTGTCTTCTAGTGCATTTAGGACCTTGTCGTAGTGATCCAATAGTTGAGACAGACAGGAGCGACCTGTTCTAAACCCATGTTGCCCTGGGTTGTGTAACTGATGGGTTTCTAGTTGGGTGGTGATCTTGCTTCTTTACCACAAGTCAAAAGACTTGGTCAACTACAGAATATATAAAATATATCTACGTATTTAATCTAGGTAGTAGGTTGGTAGACAGCAGCCGCCCAAGGAGGTACTACCATCCAGCCAAGTGAGTGTAAAATGGAAGCCTGTAATTGTTTTACAAGATGGTAGGATTGCTGGTGTCTTTTTTTCTGTCTCATAAACATGCAAGATTTCAGGTATGCCTTGCTACTTCTACTTACACTTAGGTCACACTACACATGCATGTACAAGCATATACTGTATATACACGCACCCCTCTGGGTTTTCTTCTATTTTCTTGCTAGTTCTTGTTCTTGTTTATTTCCTCTTATTTCCATGGGAAAGTGGAACAGAATTCTTCCTCCATTAGCCATGCATTTCATAAGAGGCAACTAACATGCTGGGAGCAAGGGGCTAGTAACCCCTTCTCCTGTATACATTACTAAAGTGAAAAAGAGAAACTTTTTTCTTTTTAGGTCACCCTGCCTTAGTGGGATATGGCCGGTTTGAGGGAAAAAAATCTATTTAAACTCCGTGGGGATGAGGGTGCGCGATCTGCCCAGTTCTGTTACCCTTAATTCTATTTATGTCCCTCCATGCTCGGCTAAGTGGGGTGTGAGCATTAAGACCGTTGACAAATTTTTCCCAGTCTGTTTGCCTCAGCTCTGTCATACGCTCTCTGGCAGCAGCAAGGGCAGTTTGGAAGAGCCTCAGCATTCCAGGGGTACGATGTTTTCTATAGGCTAGGCCTAGTCTGCGAGCAGTACGTTTCAGTGTACGAAGTTTAGAATCATTGTAATAAGTATGGTTTTTGAAGGAGGTACGATTATTATGGAAGTTTGTTGGGTTTAGAGTACCAAGAGGTTTCAGTGGCGGCTCTAAGTAGTTCTGAATACTGCTCACAAGATCATTGTTAAAGGTCTCTACAGAGGAACACTCATAGGAATTATACCAGTCAGTCACATGTGCAACAAAGTCATCATGCTGATCAGTGGGAACATTAAAACGTTTCCGTTTGAATATCCCACCAGGAAGGATAGTATTACCAATATCTAGTGAGGTTAGCCTAGGGAAATGATCAGACGCTATATCTGCTACAATGGAAGACTCACAGCTGGCAGAAGTAATGTTGAAGCCCAGGCACAGATCAAGGACACCTCCATAGATATGTGTGGGTTCAAGGTCACCTACAATTTGGACATTATCATGACTGTTTAAGAGTGACAACAGTTGATTGCCATTACGATTACCAAACTGTGAGTTTCCAATGCTTTTGTGTCTCGCATTGTAATCGCCAATAATAAGAGTAGGCTCAGAATAAGCACAAGTTGGGAACTCCAAATAATTAAATTTATCAGCAGGAGCATACAAGTTAAATATGTTGAGAGCAGAGTTCTCTATATAAATCCTAACACTGTGATATTGTAGCCCCTCTGTTTTCTTGTGTGCAAGAAGTTGATGGGGAAGCGATTTTTAATATATAGAACACAAGAGTTAGTAGATTTGAGGTTATATGCAACAAATGATGGTAATTTAGGGGGTTGGGATTTTTCAGGGACTCTGCACTCTTGTAGACACACAACATCAATGGGTTCATGACTCAAGAAATCGTAATGACACGATTGCAAATAAACCATACCCGCGACGGGCTGGAGTTTTGAGACTCTATGACCGCGGGTTCAATCCCGGCCGGGGGTATGGTTTATCAATGGGTTCGGTGGTTACTTTATGATGAAGGTCAGGAAGTCTTTTTCTAAGTGATGCAATATTCCAGCTTAATATAGAAAGTTTATACGAGTTTTGATCCATTATAGTAGTCCTGGGATCATCTTGAGTTTCTCAGCATAATGAAAAAATTGTTCATATAAATAGCAGACCTTATCAATGTCAACAGTGCTACCCTTGTCCATGAGTTTTGTAAGTGCACCTCCAGTTGCAAGGCCTCGTGGGAGTCTTCGTAAACCCAGAGCATGACGTTTGTGTGAATGTATGATAGGTGACACCACCACTCACATTCCCTCCCCCACTAACATTACACGCAACACTACAACTGTCATCA
Organism: Cherax quadricarinatus; assembly: GCF_038502225.1. Classification (NCBI taxonomy): domain Eukaryota; kingdom Metazoa; phylum Arthropoda; class Malacostraca; order Decapoda; family Parastacidae; genus Cherax; species Cherax quadricarinatus. The sequence continues at coordinate 31,959,708 of NC_091339.1, read as the reverse complement.
CCAGCGCCACTACCAACATTGTGTTCATTACATTTATCAACAGTATTGTATTCAACATTAATGTCTATGTGGTTAACCTCATCACACTCTGCACCACCACTTATATTACGCTCATCACTATTACTAACTGTGGCATGCAAAGAGTACGTAACCTTTATTCGGCGCATGGACACACCCTCATTTACAGGCTATCTCCCCCAACCAGCGAACCAGGTTGCTAAGAGTTGATGATGGGGCCCCATCGTTCAACTAGTGACCAGGTTCTAGCCAATAAGAAGGTGGGATTGGCAATCGCAGAGGTTATGTGGATACCGCTCTCCTGTCTGCCCTTGTCATTCCCATTCTAGAGCTGGTTGAGCACGGTCTGCTATCTTGTGGCTTCTATTTCTGCCTTGCTTACCGTGACGTGCGCTATACTTATTACTGTACATAGTGTACATATTGCTGTTCTAAATTGGTGAAGGATAATATAAGTCTAAACTTTTTCTGCTGTGTTTCTTTTGCTCCCATTACACCTGGGATAACAGGCCTTTGAAATCCTAGGTTGTAATACTAACATTATAGACACCATTGCCCTCATCACACTCTTCACCACCACTTCCATTACGGTCATCACTATTACTAACATCATTGACACCATAGCCTTCATTATGATGCTCACTATAGTTATCAACACAAGTATTATATTCGTCATTACTGTAATTAAGAACACCACCACCACCTTGTTCAGCAACCTTATACTTGCTTTCACAAATTGTGACAATCTTGTTATTGGTACACTCTACACATCTTTCCTTGTGTTGTTCAAGTTGTTGTTTCAGGAGAAATTGTTGTGTTTCCAGTACTTTTATGCGCGACATCAGGTTGTATACCACAGGAGCAAGACTTGGAACATCTGGAGACGTGAAGTCCCGGTCAGCTGAGCTCGTTGGCTGACTGTCAGCTGACTCAGCTAGGCTGGTATTGACAGCCGACGTGATGGGGGTCTGACAAACTGATGAGAGATTTACGGGTCCACCAGGGACAGGTCATTCCACTGCATCCCGGCCGCCGATGGATGTGGTCGGTAGCAGATGCCACACAGAAGCTCTTGCCCATGACATTGCTCCAGGCGGGAGGCTGCGACAGACTGGCAGCGAACTACACGGTGCCACCCCCTTGGGCACCAGAGCTGTTTGCGGTGTGCTGGACAATCTACCAGACAGCAAGAGGCATTGCACCCGGGACATTCTGCACCACCTTGCCTCGGCTAGCATTGTGGGTGCAGAGGGCCCAGGGTGTGTGCCATATTACACTGATGGCTCCAGAGACCCAGTGGCAGGCCGCACAGCTGCTGAGATGTTCCACAGCAATCTGACAGCAGGTTGGCGCCTCCCAGACCATTACACCATCCTCCAGGCCGAACTCTTTGCCATCCAACAAGCTCTGCAGCATGCTCTTGCAGACCATCAGCATCCCCCCATCATCCACGTTGATTCCAAGGCAGTGATCCAAGCGCTTATGCACAGAGAGCCAAAGGACAACATACACTTAATCACATCCATCCGGGGTGACCTGCAGACTCTCATGGCCCAGGGTCGCAGGGCTACCATCAACTGGATCCCGAGCCATGTGGGTATCCCTGGCAATGATGCTGCAGATGAGGCTGCTAGGACTGCAACCTTCGAGGCACAGCCACGTGCTGCGATCTCCATCAGCCTCAGCCAGATTGCGCTGTGGGCTGCTGGTGCGGCCAGGCGCCCATTCCCTGACCCTGGGGATTCACGGAGCCTCTGTTGGTATGTCAGGGCAACCCACAGGGTGCCCCCTCCAAGTATTCGGACATTGTCCAGGGAACTGAGGGTGCATATCCACCGCCTACGCTTAGGGTATCCCACCACTGCGCGGATTGTTGATTGGGCACGAGAGGAGCTCTGTGCCCATTGTGACCGAATGGTTCCACAGCCCTTGGTGCACTACCTGTTAGACTGCCCGGCTACGATGCCCCTTTGCCGTAGACACTTCCCAATGACCCCAGTAGGGCAGGCCCGAGAGGATGAGGCAGCACATCTTGTGTACTTAGCTGTCAGGGACTTGGAAACTTTACTTCCAGTCCTTGCACGTCATCCGCCCCCCCGCTGAAGTTGCTGTGAGGGCCTACTTTGGGCCTCCATTGCACTGCACACCAGCCACTGTTAGTGCACACTAACGTTTGGTACGTCATCTGGCCATTGGGCCGGTGAGGTACCCCCCCCTTCCTGCTGAAGACCTGCCACGCAGGTGCAAGTAACGATAAATGTCACTTCCCTACCCGGGGAGCCAATGCCGGGTCACCAAAATGGAAGAGACCCGGGCCGTGATACCATACCGGCGAATCAAATAGAAATAGAAATAGAATAGGCAGGAGGAGATTCTGAGCCAGACTGTCGTGGTGTGCAGAGGTCAGATGGAGAGAGAGCAGCTGAACTGAACTGAGGACTCACAGGTAAGGGCCCACTAGGGGCGAGGGGCAAGTGGGGACAGGATGAAGAAGATAGTCGTGGAGAGGAAAAAATCTTAAGAAGGAGGAAAAGTGTCAGGACTATACCCAACTGCTAATCAATGAAAACATAATATTAAGCATTATCTGTCTCGTGAGCATATCAACTTGCAATGACTGGACACGGCTCAGGCACATGTTACTGTAAAAGACGACGCAAACGCACGTCGCAAGCACTTCAGGTCAAAACACACAAAGACACAGCTCTATGACAATGGCACTTTTAAGTTATTTGAATATTTAGGCTAATTAAGTCAGGTAGTTTATTTGTATTGTGGTGGAGGTGCCGGGTCATACAACGTTTGAAAGAGATTTACATCATTGTGCAGACCAAACTGCAACTGCAGACCAAACCAAGTTGGGGTGGTATTGCAATCTATTACTCTAACCAATTATCTTGTATTAGCACCACTTGCTTTAGTGATGAATACGGGGAATACACTTTTGCTAATTTTACTGTAAAAAACCTTAAGACGCCTATAACAATCGGTGCCATTTACCGGATACCCCACACAAACATCCCAAATTTCAGTGAGAAATTAAAGTCACTAATAACAAACAGACAAATGAATATGCACCACCTTCTCTTAGCTGGAGACTTCAACATCAACCTTGGCTTACTAGATGATCAGCCTGTAACTGATTTCATCAACAATATGAACAACACACTTCTCATACCAACAATAACTAAACCAACCAGGCTCACTGAGACAAGTGCAACCATAATAGACCACATATGGACCAATATACTAGCCCCCCTTAAATCAGGGATAATCACAGATAGCACTACAGACCACTACCCTACCTTCCTCCTGACAAACATTAATAAACCACCACTTGAATACAACAAAGTCTCATTTAGACTCCATGACGAGGTCTCAATAAGGAAGTTCACAACTGACCTAGAGATTGTTGACTGGCCTACAGAATTCTCCAAGGCCAATGGTATTGATGACTGGACAGACATTTTTCTTAACAAATTACTTAGACTATACAACAAACATTGTCCTATAAAAACGAAACAGATCACAAACAAACGGCTTGGTTGCCCATGGCTAACCAGCACCATTCTGAAATCCATTGACAAGAAACACCAATATGAAAAGCAATATAGACAGGGCTTAATACACAAAGATATTCTTAAACACTATTCATCAGTTCTCACCAAAGTAATAAAGAAAGCCAAACAACTATACTACTCCAGTAGATTCACAGACACTAGAGGAGATATAAAAAAGACCTGGAAAACACTCTCTCAGATTCTAGGGACCCACAAACTGAAAAAAACAAGAATATTGTCCTAACTAAACCTAATGAAACACCACTACATCCCACTGACACAGCTAACAAGATAAACGACTTCTTCTCAACCATAGGATCTAATCTCGCCAATAAAATCCCACATACTAATGCCCATGCCGGGGACTACCTAGATGGGAATTTCCCAAATTCCTTCTATCTTGCACCAACTGATCCCTCGGAAGTCACCGAGATTGTAAAGTCACTTAAAAGCAACTCAGGGAATCTGTCTAATGTCCCACCAATACTGTACAAGCGAGCGGCCCATATCCTTTCGCATGCTATTTCATTACTTTTTAACAAGTCACTAGAAACTAGCACCTTCCCGAAACTACTCAAGATGGCAAGGGTTACACCAATACATAAAGGTTGTGACCCTACAGACTTAAACATCTATAGGCCAATATCAAACTTACCATTGCTATCCAAAATCTTTGAGAAACTCGTGCACAGGAGACTATATTCATTTATAACAGCACAAAACATACTCAACCCCTGCCAATTTGGATTTAGGAAAAATAATAGCGCTAATGATGCAATCATAAAAATGCTAGATCTGCTTTACACAGCATTGGAAAATAAGGAATATCCACTAGGAATTTTTATTGACCTAAGAAAAGCTTTTGACACAGTAGACCACGACATCCTACTCCACAAACTTGACCATTACGGTATAAGAGGCCATGCGCTTGCTTATTTCAAATCTTACCTTACTAATAGGTATCAGTACGTCACCATTAAAGACACAGCATCAACAACACAGCCACTTGATACTGGAGTTCCGCAGGGAAGTGTCCTTGGTCCCCTGCTCTTCCTCATATACATCAATGATCTTCCAAACGTATCCCAACACCTGAAACCCATTCTCTTTACTGACGACACGACTTATGTCATCTCTCACCCTAATCTTGCCACCCTCAACACCATTGTTAACGAGGAGCTGATCAAAATATCGACTTGGATGACAGCCAATAAACTTACGCTTAACACTTACAGAGCAAGAGATGCACAAATTAACATTAAGATCGACAACACTCTAATTACCAGACATAATGAGGGCAAATTCCTAGGCCTATACCTTGACAACAACCTGAATTTCAGCACCCATATCCAACACATAACCAAAAAAGTATCCAAAACAGTTGGGATCCTCTCCAAGATACGATACTACGTGCCGCAAAATGCCCTTCTCACACTATACCACTCACTTATTTATCCATACCTCACCTATGCTATTTGTGCTTGGGGATCAACTGCAGCAACACACCTAAAGTCAATAATAACCCAACAAAAAGCTGCAGTAAGAATAATCACTAAATCCCATCCCTGGCAACACACCCCCCACTCTTCATAGACCTAAACTTACTCCCTGTTCAGTACATCCACACTTACTACTGTGCAATCTACATCTACAGGACCTTAAACTCCAATATCAACCTTGACCTAAAACGCTTTCTTGATAGTTGTGACAAAACCCACAGGCATAACACCAGACACAAACATCTCTACGACATTCCCCATGTCCGACTAAACCTTTACAAAAATTCAATGTATGTCAAAGGCCCTAAAATCTGGAACACCCTACCTGAGAACTCTAGAACTGCAGACACATTCATCACCTTCAAAACTACCATTAGAAAACATCTTATCTCCCTGATAAACCCCATCAACTAACTACACGAATACCACCTGGTGGTTCACTCTTACACTCACTCACCCATTTGACCATAAACAGAAATATTAATCTCAATCTTAAAATAATGAATCCTGTGATACTCCAATACTGAAACTATGTACTGTGCCAAAACAAAAGCATTCACATTGCTAAACTCACAAAATAGTATTTAGTCACTTAGCCATAATACCAACTTACCTCATAATTTGTAATATTTTAAAATAAAGAATTAAACTAAGTCTGCCCGAAATGCCTAGCCATGCTAGGCGTTCTAGTGGTACACTCTGTAATCATTATTTAACTACATGTAAACCACACAATAACCAAATTCTGTAAATTCAACATTGTAATCTTTATAGAGAATAAACTTTGAATTTGAATTTGAATTTGAATTGTAAGGACGTCTGAGAGTATCTGCTAAATATGTAGTCCAGTGGTCATGATATGCTTCAAGTCTTTCAAGTTGTTTGTCACTGAGTGTCTTCCAGTATACGTTCAAAGCTGGTGTGTTTATCGTGAGGAGGAGAGATTCACTGGTGGCAAATTCGTCCCACCTCACTCCCAACACCCAACGTAATGCTCGATTCTGGATGCGTTGGAATTTTAGTGCGTTTGTCTTGGCGGTTAACGTCAGAGCGAGTGGAGAGTAAGAGAGTAGAGGTCGAACGAGTGCTTTGTAGAGATGTAGTTTTGTCTTGGGACTGGCTCCTCTCAGCTTATATAACCTTGAGAGCGCAATTCCCTCCTGTGTGGTCTTAGCAGTAATGTGAGATTTTAGGTTCAGTGTGTTGTCGAGGGTAACACCAGAAGGAGCGTGAGATGGGGATATGGGAGGTGCTTGTTTTGAGTTCGACAGAAGTCGGGACATCGCGCCTTCTATGGAAGTAAGTGATCTTTGACTTATTTGGGTTGGTTTTAATGCGCCATAATAATTCCCAGGCGGTAATACTGTCCACCTCTCTTTGTGTTCTGCGTGCTAGGAAACGAATGTTTTCATGTGTTGTGAGTTGAGTGATGTCGTCTGCGTAAGAAAGGGTAAGTGTGTTTGGGTAAAGAGGTTCAGGTAAATCATTCGTGAAGAGTATATATAGGGTGGGAGATAGGACAGAGCCTTGGGGTACACCTGCTTTTAATGTGAAATAGTCAGAATAATGATCTCTGAACCGTATACGCATCGTTCGGCCATCTAAAAAGTGACATAATAATTTCATCATATTTACAGTTAATTCAAAGGACGTGCAAAGTTTGTATTTTAATCCTTCATGCCAAACAGTGTCAAAAGCTTTCTCTACATATTTGGCGACGAGGGTGGAGGTACAGTTCTGGGCCTTATTGATACGTACATAGTTCAGGATTATATTCAAAACGTCTTGGGTAGAACGTTGTTGTCGGAAACCGAATTGTTTTTCAGTAAGCAAGTTATTTGTCTCTAGGTGAGTCCTGGAGTTTACCTGGAGAGAGTTCCGGGGGTCAACGCCCCCGCGGCCCTGTCTGTGACCAGGCCTCCTGGTGGATCAGAGCCTGATCAACCAGGCTGTTACTGCTGGCTGCACGCAAACCAACGTACGAGCCACAGCCCGGCTGATCAGGAACCGACTTTAGGTGCTTGTCCAGAGCCAGCTTGAAGACTGCCAGGGGTCTGTTGGTAATCCCCCTTATGTATGCTGGGAGGCAGTTGAACAGTCTCAGGCCCCTGACACTTACTGTATGGTCTCTTAACATGCTAGAGACACCCCTGCTTTTCATTGGGGGGATGTTGCACCGTCTGCCAAGTCTATTGCTTTCGTAGTGAGTGATTTTCGTGTGCAAGTTCGGTACTAGTCCCTCTAGGATTTTCCAGGTGTATATAATCATGTATCTCTCCCGCCTGCGTTCCAGGGAATACAGGTTCAGGAACCTCAAGTGCTCCCAGTAATTGAGGTGTTTTATCTCCGTTATGCGTGCCGTGAAGGTTCTCTGTACATTTTCTAGGTCAGCAATTTCACTTGCCTTGAAAGGTGCTGTTAGTGTGCAGCAACATTCCAGCCTAGATAGAACAAGTGACCTGAAGAGTGTCATCATGGGCTTGGCATCCCTCGTTTTGAAGGTTCTCATTATCCATCCTGTCATTTTTCTAGCAGATGCGATTGATACAATGTTATGGTCCTTGAAGGTGAGATCCTCCGACATGATCACTCCCAGGTCTTTGACATTGGTGTTTCGCTCTATTTTGTGGCCAGAATTTGTTTTATACTCTGATGAAGATTTAATTTCCTCGTGTTTACCATATGTGAGTAATTGAAATTTCTCATCGTTGAACGGTGCTGTGGCTGACATCCTTGTCTATGTCAGATATGAGGATGAGGAACAAGATGGGAGCGAGTACTGTGCCTTGTGGAACAGAGCTTTTCACCGTGGCTGCCTCGGACTTTATGTAACTGATGGGTTTCTAGATAGGTGGTGATCTTGCTTCTTAGGACCCTTTCATAGATTTTTATGATATGCGATGTTAGTGCTATCTGTCTGTAGTTCTTTGCTGTTGCTTTACTGCCCCCTTTGTGGAGTGGGGCTATGTCTGTTGTTTTTAGTAACTGTGGGACGACCCGCGTGTCCATGCTCCCTCTCCATAGGATGGTAAAGGCTCGTGATAGGGGCTTCTTGCAGTTCTTGATGAACACGGAGTTCCATGAGTCTGGCCCTGGGGCAGAGTGCATGGGCATGTCATTTATCGCCTGTTCGAAGTCATTTGGCGTCAGGATAACATCAGATAGGCTTGTGTTAGCCAAATTCTGTGGCTCTCTCATAAAAAAATTAATTTTGATCTTCGACTCTCAGTCTGGTTAGTGGCTTGCTAAAAACTGAGTCATATTGGGACTTGAGTAGCTCACTCATTTCCTTGCTGTCATCTGTGTAGGACCCATCTTGTTTAAGTAAGGGCCCAATACTGGACGTTGTTCTCGACTTTGATTTGGCATAGGAGAAGAAATACTTTGGGTTTCTTTCGATTTCATTTATGGCTTTTAGTTCTTCCCGCGATTCCTGACTCCTATAAGATTCCTTTAGCTTAAGTTCGATATTTGCTATTTCTCTGACCAGTGTCTCCCTACGCATTTCAGATAGATTGACCTCTTTTAGCCGCTCTGTTATTCTTTTCCGTCGCCTGTAAAGGGAGCGCCTCCTTTTTCCTCCTTTTTCTTAGAGGAATAAGTCTTGTGCATACATCGAGTGCTACCAAGTTAATCTGTTCTAGGCATAAGTTGGGGTCTGTGTTGCTTAGTATATCTTCCCAGCTTATATCGGTTAGGACTTGGTTTACTTGGTCCCACTTTATGTTTTTGTTATTGAAGTTGAATTTGGTGAATGCTCCCTCGTGACTAATCTCATTTTGTCGGTCTGGGGCTCCGCGTATATATGCCTGAACCTCAATTATGTTGTGATCTGAGTATATTGTTTTTGATATGGTGACGTTTCTTATCAGATCATCATTGTTAGTGAAGATGAGGTCTAGTGTATTCTCCAGTCTAATAGGCTCTATTATTTGCTGGTTTAAATTGAATTTTATGCAGAGATTTAAAAGCTCGTGTGAGTGTGAGTTTTCATCAGAGCTGCCTCCTGGTGTTATTACTGCAACAATATTATTTGCTATATTCCTCCATTTTAGGTGCCTTAAGTTGAAATCCCCCAGGAGCAAGATGTTGGGTGCAGGAGCTGGAAGATTTTCCAGACAGTGGTCAATTTTTAACAGCTGTTCCTGAAATTGCTGGGATGTTGCATCCGGAGGCTTGTAGACTACCACAATGGTTCTCGATCGTTACTGCTAAAACTTCCACTACATCATTTGAGGCATTAAGCAGTTCTGTGCAAACAAGTGACTCTGCAATGTAGAGGCCAACCCCCCCCCCTTTTGTCTGTTCACTCTGTCACATCTGTATAGGTTGTAACCTGGGATCCATATTTCGTTGTCCAAGTGATCCTTTATGTGGGTCTCAGTGAAAGCCGTGAACATTGCCTTTGCCTCTGCAAGCAGTCCACGGATGAAAGGTATTTTGTTGTTTGTTGCTGGCTTTAGACCCTGTATATTTGCAAAGAAGAATGTCATTGGACTGGTGGTACTGTTGGTACTGGGGGAAGATTTTTTTTTCTGGCATTAGTATCTGTATCCGTTGGTTTTGAGTGGAGGCCATCGACTGTGGTTCCACTCCAGGAATAACTGGATTTGGTGTACAATTTCTGCCATTTCCTGCCAGTTTTTTTTTCTTCCTGGCACTAAAAAACCTCTCCCTCTTGAGTGGCTGTGGCTACCTGGAGTTTACCTGGAGAGAGTTTCGGGGGTCAACGCCCCCGCGGCCCGGTCTGTGACCAGGCCTCCTGGTGGATCAGCGCCTGATCAACCAGGCTGTTGCTGCTGGCTGCACGCAAACCAACGTACGAGCCACAGCCCGGCTGATCAGGAACTGACTTTAGGTGCTTGTCCAGTGCCAGCTTGAAGACTGCCAGGGGTCTGTTGGCTACCCAGGTTTTCCCATGGCCTGGATGTTTTGTATCTTTTTGTCCCCTTTAGATGGTGTGCCTGGCAATTTAAGTTATAGCACAGTCTTTCCTGTACTGAAGAAGTACACATTTCAGGGTGAAAAAGCATTGCATCGTTCAAAGGTCTTACCCAGAATTTCAAGGAGGCTAATAGGTCTGTAGTTCTTGGGGTCAGTCAAGTCTTTTCTACGTTTTGGTATGAGACATGCAGTTGCAGATTTAAAGAATGGAGGGAAATAGCCAGATGCAAGGGAGGCATTAAAGAGGTCAGTGATAGCGGAAGCAACAGAAAGTGCTGATTGGTCGCCTGATGCGGACGCCCGTGTAGCATGGAGGCCCAGCCACACTGGGCGAGTCAGTCGCTCGCCTGACCTCAACCAGGTGAAATCAGGTCACGCTCCCGATCCAGGCCAGCAGCCTGGGCTTCTGCGCTCCATGTTCAGAGTGACTCTTTCGCGCCGACCTGTGTTAGTTTACGCACGGTCTCGCGCCTTCGTTCGTGGATCACGCATTCGTGAGAGCACGCACGATTGCTGGGATGTTCCCTGTGAGTTCTATGTTAGTTTACGCATGGTTACGCACAGGATCTTTGGTGACTAAGTGCTTTTCTTCAAGACATTTCTGCAGTGAGTGTGGCGTGTTCTGTGTTAGTTTACGCACAGCCACGCCAGTAATACGTGTGCTACCCGTGCCTCGCTAATTCGTGTGCATTCGTGGGCGTTCGTGCGTGCACCTACGCCACACCACCGTTCGTTTTGGCGATAGTGCAACAAATAACACCCTAAGTGTACATATTGTGTTAGTTTAAGCACAATTGCGAATCTGTCGTGTATCTCGTGCATTCGTGTGATTCGTGCGTGTGCTGGTCTAGTGCATGCACTGGTCTAGTGCACCAGGCGTCTGCTGCTGTGTTAGTTTACGCACAGCACCTGACGATCCTCGCCATTCGTGCATGTGTGACTCATATGCTTGTGCTCAGTGCTTTGGGAAAATAACCGTTTGTGACCTACGTGTGCACTGTACAATACCAGTGAGTGACGTAATCGTGGCTTGTGCACCACTGTGAACCCAGTGTGGGTGGTCAATAGGTCTTGGGAACTGTGGCACACAGCTACGAGCCACGCTGGGGCGGCTGTACAGCCATGTCATCCTAGGAACCGAGAGGCAAACGGCCCGTGTCATCATGCGACGACGACTTTTAGGGTGACATGGAGGAAGTGGAAGGGCCGGCGAAGAAACCCAAGGACAACCTGCACTTCGGGGGCGATGCACCAGAAGCGCCTCAGATGACGCCAGCTGCCTCCCCAGATGGACAAGGGATGATGGGGACAGCCGAGGCCAACCCAAGCCCAGCCCAGCAGGCGGACACCCCCCAACATATGGGGACCATGGAAGAGAGCCAGGACCCTGTTCCTCAGAAGATGGCACCAGGGACAACCGACCCAGACAAAGCCTCACAGGCACCCGAGGACAACGAGATGGTACAAGGGCGTTCAAGACCTCAGAACCGTGCTGCAAGGCAACCAATTGTGGTCTTCAACAAGTTCATTATCCCCCACTACGATGTGGTGAAGAACCTGGAGGCGACTATGCCCTCCCTCAAGCTCAGCTGCGACATTACGCTCAGGGCAGAGATCGTGGCAAAACCGTGCGACGAGGACACATATGATCGACTGAAGGCAATGGCTGCAGAGAACCCGAGGATAAGGGAGCTCCTGGCTCAAGAAAAGATGCACAAGGGGGTTGTGCTTCATGTCCCTGTGCCCATCCCAGCAGAGCGCTTCCTCGATGTACCCAACATTGTCAAAGCAGAGAGGTTGACCACTGTGGTCAACAAGATTCCAACCCGGAATATGTTGATCCACCACCGAGAGCCCCTACCATCCCACACTGCACTAGGGGTGTGGGGGTGGTTCAAGACCTGGCCATTCGTAGAGGGTCCACTACAAAGTTACAACTGCCAGGGCTTCAACCATATCGTGGCTACCTGCCTTCATGTGAAGAAGTGTGGAGTCTGCAGCAAGCAGCACGACTCCAAGGATTGCATTGCACTGCTCAAGCAACCTGCCCCCGACTCCCAACGCCCCGAACCCAAGTGTGCCAACTATGGCAAGAAGCACCAAGCATGGAACCAGGGCTGCCCTGTTATGGTACAGGTACGACAGCGGAGGGCCCCTGCGGCGACGACGACTCAGCACAGCTCGTCAAATGCCCAACAGCAACAGGCGGGGACATCGTCCAATGCCCCACGGGGCCTGAATATGGCCTCTCCACGCCCCAACCCATGGAACTATCAGCACTGACCGATGGCGGCAGCCAGCACAGCTCCCTCGACAGCGGCCACACCCTACACCAGAGAATTCCTAGCACTGGGGGATCACCAGAGAAGACCGGCTGCACTGCCAACATTGAGGCAAGGGGAACAACGGCAAGGGCAAGTCTTGAAGCCTCAGCAAATGCAGAACAAAGGAACACAATAGGCCCAGCTCAGGGACGCCGCTCAAGGAGCTGCAGCTACACAGCACCAGACACGACACCAGCAAAGGCCTTCTCGGCAGAGTCAGTCCCCCCTGAATGCAGCAGGAAGCAGGCCACAGCACCCAGTCAGAGGGCACAGAGAGCCGCTGAGACCTGCGTGACCTGCGGGACAGCAGCTGCAACGATTGCAGGAGGGGGTCAGCAACCCCAGGCCACAGCCAAGGAAACCCTGTCCCCCCAGAGGGGGGGCACCAAGACTGCTCACATTGTCACCGTAATCAAGCTTATGATATAGGTGCTCTTCGTGCAACTCCCATCAATGAAGGACAGGAACTTCTGCAAGGATCTCCTGACTACCATGTTCAGCCTGGTTCTCCTGGAGATGGGGGCCTCAGAATCCCTTCAGGCTCACTTCACCCAGGTCTTCACGCCCGAGGAATTGGTAGAACACACACGGATATTCCGGAGGTCCATGGACTGACAGGAGGAGATGGAGTCCGATGGGTCGCCCGACAGTCCCTGAAAAATCCTCCAGTGGAACATCTGTGGTCTGAGGCAGAAACTCCACCTAGCTATCCAGGCGGCAGTCCAGGATGAGGTAGACGTGTTTCTGTTCCAAGAAACCCTTGTCAAACCCCCACCTGCCCCATAGCCTTGCATCGCTGGGTTCTCAGCATACCTGCAGCGGAGTGGGCCCCCTGCCAGGGGCACCGCAATCTATGTACAGAATTGCATCCCCCCACTCAATTGTCACTGACCCCATCAACTGCTGTGAAGGGGTCAGTGACCCCTTCACCGCCACTCTGCAACTACCAACTGGACTAGTGACTATTTACAATGTGTACCAGAGCCCACGGTTTACCCTCGACCTCTTGGAGGTTGCGGCCCTGTCCATATCTCGCGTCGAGGGAGTGCTCGTGGCGGGGGACATCAACGCCCATCATGAGCTTCTCTGCTCTGTCTCCCATACCAACGAGACGGGCAGGCACTTGGCGGCGGTGCTCGAGGATGTTCCCGAGATTGTCCTCCTCAACAATGGGGAGCCGACGCACCACGGCGGCAACCGACTGGATGTCACTCTCCTCTCTCGGAGACTGCAGCCTGGGGTGAGGTGTGAACTTCATCCACTTCTCACCAGTAACCACTTTGCAATCGTCATGACGCTGGCGCTCACTCAGAACACCCCGTATACACCACCTCCGCAGTGGAACTTCAAGAAGGCTGACTGGTAGTGCTTCCAGGATGTCATACAGCAATGGTGGGAGACAACCTCCCTCTCTGACAACCCTGATGTGGCTGCCCAGAACCTCCAAGCGGCCTTCACTCAAGTGGCCGAGGTGGCCATACCGCTTACCAAGGCTGGAGGCACCATCAAGCGGGACTGGTGGTTCTACGACGAGACAGTCAAGGAGCAGAACCACCGTGTCAACTGTGCCCATAGGCTCCACAGACGCAACCCTACTGCTGACACCCTTCAGCTGCTGAGAGAGGTGGTGCAGCACACTCGCCACATCTCCCACAGAGTCCTCCTGGCAAAGTGGTTCGAATGGTGTGCCTCCTTCGACCATGCCACTACCCTGTCTGAGAACTGGGCGAAAATAGGTATAGCTGTGATGAATGGTTTGAAAAACCGACAAGTTGAAGATTGAGACACTTATGCAGCATATGGAAATCTTTATTCAGGAAACGTTTCGCCACACAGTGGCTTCATCAGTCCAATACAAAGAGAAAGGCGTAAGGAGAGGAGGAGAATGAGGTAATCAGTCCCTCAACCTGGAGTCGATGTGTTCAGTCCATCAATCTTGTAGAATGTACAGCATAGGGCCGTAGACGTGGCTTATATACTGTAGTGAGGTGACGTGAAGCAGATGGAGGCGGGGTCATAGTGGTACCATCCACTAGTCGAAGTAGGTCTTCGTCCAAAGGTTGAACAAGTGTTGAAGAATTCTTTGTAACAAGATCCCATGATGCTGCAGTGTCCGACAGTTGTGATGAATGGTTTGAAAAACCGACAAGTTGAAGATTGAGACACTTATGCAGCATATGGAAATCTTTATTCAGGAAACGTTTCGCCACACAGTGGCTTCATCAGTCCAATACAAAGAGGAAGGCGTAAGGAGAGGAGGAGAATGAGGTAATCAGTCCCTCAACCTGGAGTCGATGTGTTCAGTCCATCAATCTTGTAGAATGTACAGCATAGGGCCGTAGACGTGGCTTATATACTGTAGTGAGGTGACGTGAAGCAGATGGAGGCGGGGTTTTTCAAACCATTCATCACAACTGTCGGACACTGCAGCATCATGGGATCTTGTTACAAAGAATTCTTCAACACTTGTTCAACCTTTGGACGAAGACCTACTTCGACTAGTGGATGGTACCACTATGACCCCGCCTCCATCTGCTTCACGTCACCTCACTACAGTATATAAGCCACGTCTACGGCCCTATGCTGTACATTCTACAAGATTGATGGACTGAACACATCGACTCCAGGTTGAGGGACTGATTACCTCATTCTCCTCCTCTCCTTACGCCTTCCTCTTTGTATTGGACTGATGAAGTCACTGTGTGGCGAAACGTTTCCTGAATAAAGATTTCCATATGCTGCATAAGTGTCTCAATCTTCAACTTGTCGGTTTTTCAAACCATTCATCACAACTGTCGGACACTGCAGCATCATGGGATCTTGTTACAAAGAATTCTTCAACACTTGTTCAACCTTTGGACGAAGACCTACTTCGACTAGTGGATGGTACCACTATGACCCCGCCTCCATCTGCTTCACGTCACCTCACTACAGTATATAAGCCACGTCTACGGCCCTATGCTGTACATTCTACAAGATTGATGGACTGAACACATCGACTCCAGGTTGAGGGACTGATTACCTCATTCTCCTCCTCTCCTTACGCCTTCCTCTTTGTATTGGACTGATGAAGCCACTGTGTGGCGAAACGTTTCCTGAATAAAGATTTCCATATGCTGCATAAGTGTCTCAATCTTCATAGGTATAGCTACCGGAAAACACAGGGGAAATGCGTGTGCTCACCACGACCCGGCTGGTGAAGCGGAGAGCCTGGTCGAGCTCTTCACCTCCAGGGCAGCAACAGCCCGCCTGCCACAAGATGTGCAGAACCTTCAGGCTGTCCTCCTCCCAGACAGGACTGCCAGTCTGCGAGCCGCATGCTATTAACACGATGACACCGACGTTGACTTAAGCGATCGGGAGTTGAAGGCAGCCTTCAGGACATCTCGGGACACCACCCCCGGCCAGGATGGTATCACCTACAGCATGATCGCAAGGGCGGGCCCCTCTGGACATGACGCACTCTTGGAGGTCATCAACTGCTCCTTGAGGGCTGGGCAACTCCCCAGTGTGGGGAAGGAGGCCACCATCCTGCCCATCCCCAAGCCCAGGGACCCAGAAAGCATGAGGCCCATTTCCCTCACCAGCTGTCTTTCCAAGATTGCTGAAAGGATGATTCTTGAGCTACTACGGTGGAAGCTCCGCCCGGAACACCGTCATAAACACAGCTTCACACGAGGAGTGGGCACAGCAGAGAGCATCACCACCCTCCTTGCAGGCATTGGGTCAAACAAGAGACCCAAAATTGTAGTCTTCCTGGACCTCGAGAAAGCCTTTGAGCTTGCCAGCGCACCAGCCATCCTCAACCTCCTAGCACACAGGGGGGTGAAGGGCATGTTCCTTGCCTGGATCTCTTCATACCTGCAGGACAGGCATGCACGAGTGCGCTTCCAGGGACTGGTGTCCACCCTCAGGCCTCTGGAAAATGGCACCCCGCAGGGAGGGGTCCTCAGCCCCGCTCTCTTCAATGTCCTGATGCAAGAGCTGGTGCAGCTGCCATTCTCTGTAGACACCCAGCTGCTCAGCTACGCCGATGATCTTGCCCTAATCATCACCGAGAGATGCGGTTTGATGCATAGAGCCCAACGCGACCTTAACCTCCTCTCCGCCACATGCCATCACCTTGGCCTCAAGGTCTCGGTGGAAAAATCCAAGGCTATGGTCTTGCACGCTAAAATGCTGGAAGGGAGATTGCAGGTGTCGTGCATCAATCTCGGCTGGGTCAGCAGCTACCTGTACCTGGGAGTGCACATTGACAATCAGCTCTCCTTTCGGAATCAGGCGAAGTATGTCAGAGAGCGGACCTTGCAATGGGTCATTCTCAGTAGTAGTAACCAGTTACCAGTCTCAGTAGTAACCAGTTACCAGTAACCGTCCGTTGAGTCAACGGACGGTTACTGGTAACTGGTTACTACTGAGACTGGTAACTGGTTACTACTACTGAGATCATGGCCATGCGGGCCCTTGCCAGCCCTAGGTCGGGGGCCAGCCGTGACATTCTCCGATTGTTCTACATGCAGGCGGTGCACTCTCTTATCGACTATGGGGCACTTACCCTGGTCCATGCCCGCCCTATGCACCTCCGAAGACTCGACATCATCCAAAATGCTGCAGCTCGGATCATGCTTGGCGCGCCGAGGTGGACGATGTAGATGTAGCGAGCAAACTCCTCCCCATGGTGCTCATCGTGGACAAGGGCTGTGACCGGCCTGTGGCGGGGTACTCTGTACTCCCGCCCTGGGCACCAGAAGAAGCTGTGGTCCACTTCCAAGAACTCCCAGTTAGCAAGCGTCACTGTCCACAACACGCGCTGCAGCGAGTATTGCAGCAGCAGAGCACCCTGGGTGCGCCGTATATTACACCGACAGTTCCCGGGATCCAGAGGCTGGCCGCACAGGTGCCGGGGTACACCATGCCACCCAGACGGCCGGATGGCGACTCCCGGATCACTGCACCATCCTCCAGGCAGAACTCCATGCCATCCAGAGGGCCCTGCAACACGTGCCCCTGGATCATCGGCAACCCCCAGTCATTCACGTCGACTCCAGAGCGGCGATCCAGGCTCTCATGCACAGGGAGCCCAGGGACAACACCCGGCTAATTACTGGCATCAGGAAGGACCTGCAGACACTTAACGAGCAGGGATGGCAAGCAACAATCAACTGGATTCCGAGCCACATCGACCTAACTGGGAATGATGCGGCGGATGGTGCAGCAAAGTCAGCCACTCTTGAGGCCCATCCAGTGACCACCATCGCCATCAGCTGCAGGCAGGTGGACCTGTGGGCAACCGCTGCAGCCAGGTGCCCGCTACCAGGGCCGGGCACATCGCGAAGCCGGATCTGGTATGACAGGGCTACCCGAGTGGAGCCCCCGTCGAACATGCAGAGGCTAGACAGGAAGTTGCAGGTAGGGATCCACCGGCTGCGACTTGGCTACCCTACCGCCAGAAGACTCATCGAACGCATGCGAGAGGAGTGCTGCTACCACTGCAACCAGATGGTCCCCGAGCTATTAGTGCACTACCTCCTCGACTGCCCCGCAATGGTGCCACTCCGACGGAGGCACTTCCCAATGGTTCCTGGGGACCCGACCCGAGAAGACACCACAGCCTGGCTGGTGTACCTGGCCGTCCGAGACCTGGGAACTCTCATCCCCATCTTGGCTGCCTACCCACAGCCTCGATGATGACGCCACAGGCAGACGAGGATTCACCACTACCTCTCCATCTTTCGACTCTCCTACTCTTCCTTCTTTCACTCCCCTACCTCCCCTTCTCCACTGCTTTAAAAAAAAAATCCAATGGAGCCTGTACCTGTTTCCTAGGTAAAAGTCTGAACTTACCTAGAGCCCATGCCACACAACCAACAATTTGATGGGGCAACAAGCGCCCGAAGACCTTAGGCCCTAGCTGATGAAGCCCAAGTGGACGCCTGCTGATGAAGATCAAGTGACGCCTGCTGATGAAGAGAAGCGAAATGACACTCCCCTCCGGGGAGTCGCCGCAAGAGAGAAGATGTTAGCCTCCAGTCGGAGGGCCCAAGAAAGAAGACAGAAGAAAGAAGAAAGTGAGTGACACCCCCAACCGGGGGCCACAGCGGCTCCTATCACTTCAACCATTCCTTAAAGTTAATGTTATTATCACTGATTTCACTACAATTCACAAAACGACTTAATGTCCCATTAATTTTACAGTTTAGAAGTCTATCGATTAAGATTTGAGCCCGATGAGTGATGATTGAATCACGGGTATTTTCCCCTGAACATTCTGTAATGCCACGTCCCGTCATACCCGCCTGGGTGTCCCTCACTATTTGCCATTATCACCGCCCTATTATGGGGTTTCGACAACTTACATTCCCCTATTCTACACTGGGAACAGCTACAACACTTCCTATTATGAAGAGAGAGATCACTAATCACGTTTCGGACATTGGAACCACCAATTTGAGAACTGAAATGTCAAAGGGTAACCTCATAGGTATGGTAACATTACACCTGCAAAAGGCCTTCGATACTGTCAACCACAATATATTATGTAAGAAACTTAAAGCTCTCGGTATTGGTTCTGTAGACTGGTTTAAATCCTACCTTAGCAACAGGAGATAAATTCTCAAAATCAACAAAACGGAATCAGAACCCTTGCCGATAGAATGTGGAGTTCCCCAAGGTAGTATTCTGGGTCCCTTATTATTCTTATGTTATGTCAATGACATGCCTATCAGTGTCAAGTGCAAACTCATACAGTATGCAGATGTCAGTGCTCTGTTAGTGTCAGGTAAAGACCCACAATATATAGCTAATGTTTTAACACTGGAACTGGAGTCCTGCAGCAAATGGTTAGTAGACAAACTATCATTACACCTCGGGAAAACTGAAGCCATTCTCTTTGGCACGAAACATAAACTGAGAAGAGTAAATAATTTTAATGTCCAGTGTAATGGGGAG
The DNA here is from genome assembly GCF_038502225.1 of Cherax quadricarinatus. NCBI lineage: Eukaryota > Metazoa > Arthropoda > Malacostraca > Decapoda > Parastacidae > Cherax > Cherax quadricarinatus. The sequence continues at coordinate 31,940,415 of NC_091339.1, read as the reverse complement.
CCCATCACTTTGATTTCATCAGTAATATATCTGGGAATCCCCTTTGACCCATGCATGTCAGGAGAATTGATAGGGAACAGTGTAGTAAAGAAAGCGAATGCCAGACTGAAGTTCCTGTACAGACAAGCACAGTGTCTACCTACTGAGGCTCGAAAGACCCTGGAGTTTACCTGGAGAGAGTTCCGGGGGTCAACGCCCCCGCGGCCCGGTCTGTGACCAGGCCTCCTGGTGGATCAGAGCCTAATCAACCAGGCTTTTACTGCTGGCTGCACGCAAACCAACGTATGAGCCACAGCCCGGCTGGTCAGGAACCGACTTTAGGTGCTTGTCCAGTGCCAGCTTGAAGACTGCCAGGGGTCTGTTGGTAATCCCCCTTATGTATGCTGGGAGGCAGTTGAACAGTCTCAGGCCCCTGACACTTATTGTATGGTCTCTTAACATGCTAGTGACACCCCTGCTTTTCATTGGGGGGATGTTGCATTGTCTGCCAAGTCTTTTGCTTTCGTAGTGAGTGATTTTCGTGTGCAAGTTCGGTACTAGTCCCTCTAGGATTTTCCAGGTGTATATAATCATGTATCTCTCCCGCCTGCGTTCCAGGGAATACAGGTTTAGGAACCTCAAGCGCTCCCAGTAATTGAGGTGTTTTATCTCTGTTATGCGCGCCGTGAAGGTTCTCTGTACATTTTCTAGGTCAGCAATTTCACCTATGTTTAGCACTTATACAATGCCATATGGATTACGCTTGCTCTTCATTGTACTCTGCCTTGACAAAAAACGGAAAGATAGACTGCAAATCACCCAGAACAAAATCGTAAAATTCATCCTAGGGCTGGGACCAAGAGAACATGTAGGCCAGAATGAATTACAGCAGTTGGATATGCTGAATGTTGAAGACAGAGTAAAACAACTGAAACTAAATCATGTTTAGAAAATTGCTCACGAACAGTGTTTACCTGGAGTTTACCTGGAGAGAGTTCCGGGGGTCAACGCCCCCTCGGACCGGTCTGTGACCAGGCCTCCCGGTGGATCAGAGCCTGATCAACCAGGCTGCTACTGCTGGCTGCACGCAAACCAACGTACGAGCCACAGGCAGGCTGGTCAGGTACCGACTATAGGTGCTTGTCCAGTGCCAGCTTGAAGACTGCCAGGGGTCTGTTGGTAATTCCCCTTATGTATGCTGGGAGGCAGTTGAACAGTCTCCGGCCCCTGACACTTATTATATGGTCTCTTAAGGTGCTAGTGACACCCCTGCTTTTCATTGGGGGATGTTGCATCGTCTGCCAAGTCTTTTGCTTTCTTAGTGAGTGATTTTCATGTGCAAGTTCGGTACTAGTCCCTCTAGGATTTTCTGCGTTCCAGGGAATACAGGTTCAGGAACCTCAAGCACTTCCAGTAATTGAAGTGTTTTATCTCCGTTATGCACGCCGTGAAGGTTCTCTGTATATTTTCTAGGTCAGCAGTTTCACCTGCCTTGAAAGGTGCTGTTAATCTGCAGCAATATTCCAGCCTAGATAGAACAAGTGACCTGAAGAGGGTCATCATGGGCTTGGCATCCCTAGTTTTGAAGGTTCTCATTATCCATCCTGTCATTTTTCTAGCAGCTGCGATTGATACAATGTTATGGTCCTTGAAGGTGAGATCCTCCGACATGATCACTCCCATTTCACTCTCATTTCCTTGCTGTCATCTGTGTAGGACCCATCTTGTTTAAGTAGGGGCCCAATACTGGACGTTGTTCTCGACTTTGATTTGGCATAGGAAAAGAAATACTTTGGGTTTCTTTCGATTTCATTTATGGCTTTTAGTTCTTCCCGCGATTCCTGACTACTATAAGATTTTTTTTTATTTATTTATTTATTTATTAACAATTTGAGCACACATACAGAGGTACAAAAAATGCAGATAAGAGCAGCATGCCAAAGCCACTTATACTATGCATAGCATTACGGGCTGGCTTAAAATTAACTTAAGATTAACTAAGCAATGATGAAATCAGTGATAAAACATTAATGTAAACTGATTACTATAAAGCACAAGTGAGTATTACAAAGACAGGTCATATGGTTGCTTGCATTGTTGTACTTTCAGTCATATGAAGTATTCTGTTAGGTAGTGTATTTAAAAAATAACAAAGTTAGATTGGGTTTTAGGTTCAACATTTATGTGATATAATTGTGAGAAACATTTAAGATATACAATTTATAAGGTTCAGTTATTCAGTATTTATTTGGTTTTGGGTGAGTAAGTGATCTTTGAGAAGATACTTGAATTTATAAACAGGTAGTGTTTCTTCTATATTTACAGGTAATGAATTCCAGATTTTAGGGCCTTTTATGTGCATTGAGTTTTTGCATAGCGTGAGATGGACACGAGGAACATCAAAGAGTGATCTGTGCCTTGTGTTATGGTCATGTGTTCTGTTGAGGTTGGCAAGGAGATGTTTGAGGGGAGGGTTAATATCAGAGTTAAGTGTTCTATGTATGTAATAGGTGCAGTAATAAGTATGGATGTTTTGTATGGTGAGTAGGTTTAGTGTATTGAATATTGGTGGAGTGTGCTGCCTGTGGTGAGAATTTGTTATCATTCTAACTGCAGCCTTTTGTTGGGTAATTAGTGGTCTGAGATGGTTAATTGTTGTTGAGCCCCATGCACAAATTCCATAGGTGAGATAGGGGTAAATAAGAGAGTGATATAAGGCCAGGAGGGCTGACTGTGGAACATAGTACCGTATCTTCGATAGTATGCCTACAGTCTTGGAAATTTTCTTAGAAATTTGTTGTATAAGTGTATGAAATTTGAGTCTATTATCAAGGTGGATTCCTAAGAATTTTCCCTCTGTTAGCTTTGTGATAGGTGATCCGTTTATGATTATGTTAAGAGGGACATCTGTAGCTCTGTTACCAAACTGAATGAAGTAGGTTTTGTCAATGTTTAGTGTAAGTTTGTTAGTCCTCATCCAGGAAGATATTTTCTGTAATTCGGTATTTACAGTATTGGCTAGCGTGACTGGGCTCGGGTGAGAGAAGACGTATGTAGTGTCATCTGCAAATAGTGTGGGTTTGAGTAATTGCGAAGCATTTGGAAGGTCATTTATGTATAGGAGAAAGAGAAGAGGGCCAAGGACACTTCCCTGTGGGACACCAACTGTAATTGGTTGCGCAGAAGAGTTTGCCCCATTTGCGTACACATATTGGCTTCTGTTGCTGAGGTAAGACTTGATGTAGTTGAGGGAGTGCCCTCTAATACCATAGTGTGACAATTTTACGTGGAGCAAGTCATGGTCGACTGTATCAAAAGCTTTACGTAAGTCAATGAAGATCCCCAGTGGGACTTCTTTTTTCTCTATTGCAGTGTATATATGTTCTAGCATGTGTATAATAGCATCATTAGTATTTTTATTAGGCCTGAATCCAAATTGGCAGGGGTTGAGTATGTTTTGGGAGATAAGGTAGGAGTAGATTCGTTTATGAATTAATTTTTCGAAGATTTTGAGAGAGGGTGTAAGTTGGATATTGGCCTATAGTTATTCAACTCTGTTTGGTCTCCTCCTTTGTGGATCGGGGTGACCCTTGCTATTTTGAGTACTGTAGGGAAGGTGGAGGATTCAATGGATTTGTTAAAGAGTGTTGCAATGATTGGTGATAGCACTTGTGACACTTTTTTGTATATAAAGGGTGGTAAGGTATTTAAATCTCCTGCCTTGTTTTTTAGTGTGTTGATAATAAGGGAGACTTCGTATGGGTTAGTCGGAGCTAGGAACAGTGTGTTCGGGTAGTTGCCGGTGAGGTAGTCATTTGGTGGGGTATCTGAGCTTGGGATTTTATTGGCAAGGTTTTGTCCTATAGTGGAGAAGAAATCATTGAGTCTGTTTGCTGTTTCTGTTGGTGGGAGTTGGGGTTCATCTGATTTTGCTAATTTTATTTCGCTATTTCGTGATATCTTTTTTGTTCCCAGAATTTCTGATAGGGTTTTCCAGGTATTTTTTATATCACCTCGTAAGTTGGATAATGTGTTCTCATAATACAATTTTTTTGCCCTTCTTATCAGGCTGGTTAGGATTGACTAGTAATGTTTTGTTTGGTCTCTGGTTATGTGACCCATTCTGTACTATTTTTCATATTGGTGTTTTGTATTTATGGATTTGAGAATGCTGGGTGTTAGCCAGGGACTGTTCAGTCTCTTAGCTGTCATCTGTTTAGTTTTTTTAGGGCAGTGCTTGTTATAGAGGTATTGGATCTTTTTAAGAAAATTATTAATACATTCGTCAATATCTGTATAGATTTCTAGCTTTAGCTTAGGTTCGATGCTTGCAATTTCTCTGACCAGTGACTCCCTACGCATTTCAGATATATTGGCCTCTTTTTTTTCAAAGTTTATTCTCTATAAGGATTCCAACGATGAGTTTACAAAATTTGGTTATTGTGTGGTTTACATGTAGTAAAATAATGATTACAGAGTGTACCACTAGAACACCTAGCATGGCTAGGCATTTTGAGCTCTGTTATTCTTTTCTGTCGCCTGTAAAGGGAGCACCTCTCTCTTTCTATTTTACATCTACTCCTCTTTTTTCTTAGAGGAATAAGCCTTGTGCATACATCGAGTGCCACCGAGTTAATCTGTTCTAGGCATAAGTTGGGGTCTGCGTTGCTTAGTCTATCTTCCCAGCTTATATCGGTTAGGACTTGGTTTACTTGGTCCCACTTTATGTTTTTGTTATTGAAGTTGAATTTGGTGAATGCTCCCTCGTGACTAATCTCATTTTGTCGGTCTGGGGCTCCTCGTATATATGCCTGAACCTCAATTATGTTGTGATCTGAGTATATTGTTTTTGATATGGTGACGTTTCTTATCAGATCATCATTGTTAGTGAAGATGAGGTCTAGTGTATTCTCCAGTCTAGTAGGCTCTATTATTTGCTGGTTTAAATTGAATTTTATGCAGAGATTTAAAAGCTCGTGTGAGTGTGAGTTTTCATCAGAGCTGCCTCCTGGTGTTATTACTGCAACAATATTATTTGCTATATTCCTCCATTTTAGGTGCCTTAAGTTGAAATCCCCCAGGAGCAAGATGTTGGGTGCAGGAGCTGGAAGATTTTCCAGACAGTGGTCAATTTTTAACAGCTGTTCCTGAAATTGCTGGGATGTTGCATCCGGAGGCTTGTAGACTACCACAATGGTTCTCGATCTTTACTGCTAAAACTTCCACTACATCATTTGAGGCATTAAGCAGTTCTGTGCAAACAAGTGACTCTGCAATGTAGAGGCCAACCCCCCCCCCCTTTTGTCTGTTCACTCTGTCACATCTGTATAGGTTGTAACCTGGGATCCATATTTCGTTGTCCAAGTGATCCTTTATGTGGGTCTCAGTGAAAGCCGTGAACATTGCCTTTGCCTCTGCAAGCAGTCCACGGATGAAAGGTATTTTGTTGTTTGTTGCTGGCTTTAGACCCTGTATATTTGCAAAGAAGAATGTCATTGGACTGGTGGTACTGTTGGTACTGGGGGAAGATTTTTTTTTCTGGCATTAGTATCTGTATCCGTTGGTTTTGAGTGGAGGCCATCGACTGTGGTTCCACTCCAGGAATAACTGGATTTGGTGTACAATTTCTGCCATTTCCTGCCAGTTTTTTTTTCTTCCTGGCACTAAAAAACCTCTCCCTCTTGAGTGGCTGTGGCTACCCAGGTTTTTCCATGGCCTGGATGTTTTGTATCTTTTTGTCCCCTTTAGATGGTGTGCCTGGCAATTTAAGTTATAGCACAGTCTTTCCTGTACTGAAGAAGTACACATTTCAGGGTGAAAAAGCTTACAGGAAGGAGTTTGCATTTTCCTGTTGTCATATGGGCATGGCATTTTCTAGGGTGGTCATAGTTGCACGTCCCATCTGTTTTTCCAGATTTCCCATGCCTGCAGATACCAAGTGCATAGTATGTGCACAGGCTTGGTTTCCGTTTGCCTTGGGTTTCTGTGACTGTATTCCTTGTTGGTGCATGTTACCTGTCTTATTCCTATCCTCACTAGCACCGACAATGGAGCTCTCAACAGTTTTTGGTAATATATCCTCACTGTTGCTAGTGGAGTCTTCTTGTTTTCTATTTCCTGTGTAATTACTAGTTTGCAATATTGGTTTTATCTTGTCCTTGACTACACTTGTTTCCCCACTACAGCTCCTGTCTCCCATGAGGTCATTTATATGCATTCCCTCCTGCGTATATTTCCTGACTACCTGGGCAAAATCTCCAGCTTCACCATTACTGTCTCGCAGGACAGCACCTTCAGCTTCACCATTACTGTCTCCCAGGACAGCACTATCAGCCCCACATTTACTGACTACCAGGACATCACCTCCAGCCTTACAGTTTCTGACTACATGGCCAGCACCAATGGCGATACCATCAAGCCCAGACTTTTTATTTTCCCATCTGTTGTAGAATGCTTCCAGGTTTTCTATGAAATCACCTTTGATGTTGTCCTCTTTTAATACCAATGTGATTTTAGTCCACAGATTGATCTCATTTGGGCATACCCAAAAACACTTTCCTGTTTTAATACTGCTTGTAGCTAGTTCTTGGATATCTGCACAAGGAGCGTGACACCAATTTCCATAAAAATGACAATTTATTCATGTAGAAGCCCGTTTGATTGACTGCAGACTACACAGAGCTTCATAATGATTTGAATGGTTGATTTACTGTAATTCTACTAGTAACCTCTTGAATACTCTATTAATAACCTCCTTAAATGAAGCTCTAGCTATTTGTATTTCTATTTCTAACTGTACTTGTATATTAGGACAGCTTACCGGTGTACGTTCCTGTTTTATATTTATTGTTTGTGCTTGATAAGGGCGCCTACAACCTCATCCGTTTACAGTCTGCTTTATTGTCCAACGAATCCGTTTGAGACCGGTCAAGGGTTCGGACCAGTCAAGGGTTCAGAACCAGTCTGATGTGATCAGTGGGTCACTTATTTAAAACATACTGGTCGGTGATTTGGGCTAACACATGAAGGATCTACTGGAAATTATCTACCTGAGTAATATGTGATTTGACTGATACAAAAATATAACTTGTGTGTTGAAGAACCGGTGATTGCTGGCAGCTCCTACAATGATGACCGGTCGAGCCTCAACCCTTGTTTATCGATCACTGTATCTAGCTTTACTAGATTTTTTCCGTCTCCACCACAATAAATGCTATATATAACACTATAGTTGACTGGTGGAAGTTTTGGAGGAAAGACACTTTTTCTGTAGTAATATTTGCTTCTCGTTGTGTATATTGCGATCGCTGGTAACTACAGGTTATTTGAATTTCACTGTATACGTCTGGTATTTCAAGAAAAGAGAAAGAAACTAATGAAAGTCACTCCACTCCTCTAAGTACCATTATATTACTGGTTAGTTGCTACTACAACACTGAATTCTCCTATTCACTGGTATCACTAGATTATATGCGAGTACACTAGCAGGCCAGGAAGATTATTAAAACAGCTGACCTGTGGTAAGTTTCTGGCGACTTCTGGCACCTGCCTCTTTAGGCTTATCACTTCATTTACAAATTCACCTGTTTTCAAATGACACTTTAGGATTTATTTTCTATATACTAGGGTGCCACTGTAGTATACACTATACAGTGTGTATACACAATATTATCAGGGAGACTTTCTTTCCTCAGACAAAGAAAAGTTCTATTATTATTATTTTGCACATGTCACACTAGGCCTATGATTCCCCTCTGGCAGTAAACTCTGCTAGGTAGTGCATACTAATTCTCCTGCTGTCAATTTTGTCAAGGTTGGGAACCAAAGCAATCATAGTACTAGGAGGAGAGAGCACAACCTTGTAGTACCCACAGTCATTGGCCAGGCTTCAAACACCTTTAATTGTACAGCAATAAAGGAATGGAACAGACTGTCTGCACATGTCAAAGCCAGTCATAGCATGAACCAGTTCAAGAAGAGAGCCAAAATTTGTCTGATGAATGTAGCTACAGAAAGGGAGGGGAATGATTTGTTGGCGTGGTGGGATGGAACGACAAAGGGGAGGATTCAGGAATATTATGTTCGATAGGGCAAGGGGGAGGCTCAGATGACTTTTGGGCTTATACGGTATTTAGAGGGGTGGTTGAGGGATTGATATGGGAGAGGAGTGGGTGGGTGGGGGAAATCCTGAGTAGGAAATAGAGGGGCTGAAGCAACGCATCAGGAACTGCAGAATGAGAGGTTTAATACAGTGTGGGTGAAGGGTGGGTTGGATGAGATGTTGTGGGGTGACAGGCCGTCGACGTGTGTCCTGCGGGGGCAGCAGCAGCGTCAGGCGACCACAGAGACTGAATGTTTTTTACTGCATGTAGAGGTAGGAGGGTATCGTGTGGGGCAGGTGCTTTGTACGATGGAAGGGATGGGTAGTTATGTAGATGAATGGTTTGGGACGTATTTGAGGAGTATTGATGTGAATGCGGGGGGCGTCATGGTGGTTGGGGGGTCAGGTGGCCAGTCTTCTGAGTAGGGGGGATTGTATGGTGCTAGGAGGGGACATTGAAGAGGAGGAGGTATGGCAGACATTATCGAGTATGGGTAGGGGCAAGGCCCCAGGGGTCGATGGTCTGCTATGTGTGTTCTTTTTACAGATTTTGAGAATACTCAAGGGGTTCTTGTTAAAGCTGTTGAATGAGATGAAGGGGAGGGGTGAGTTGGGGGTTTTGAAGGCAACAGCTGTGGTGGTCTTGATCCCAAAGGTGGCCACCGTGCACAGTGAGGGACTATAAGGTCATTTCTGTGTTGTGTGTGCATTATAAGCTATTAACTAAAATATTACGGAACCGGTTGAAGTGCGTGATCGATAGGGTAGTTGCAGCGGGACAGTATAGGGTGCTGGAGAGGACAATGTACAAGGGGCATGGGGTGATTTGGGGGTTTGTGGAGAGTGTGTGGGAAGTGGGGGGAGGGGGGTGTTGGCCTTGGATTGGAGGACAGCATGTGATAATGCTGAGATGGAGGCATTATGGTGGATAATGAGGAGGCAAGGGTTTAGGGATGAAATTGTGCAGTGGGTGTAGACATTGTACCATGGGGTGGGTGTCCAGGTACAGGTGAATGGGAGGGTGGGGGATCAGATCCTAATGGGTAGAGGTCTGCGGCAGGGATGTCCTTTATTCCAATTATTTTTTGCATGTTTGCAGAACCCATTTTATAGGGCAGTGGAGGTGTGTGTGAGGGGGAAGGTGCGGAGGTGGGTATTGCAAGGAGTGCTGGGGATTGTCAGTTACATAGATGACACAATGATTCTAGTGCATGAGGGTGATGGTTTAGGTGGGGTGGGGGGATTGTGGATCTGTTTTGAGAGGCTACAGGCATGAGGGTGAATGAGGAGAAGTCTAAGTTTATGGAGGTTGGGGGATTGGGAGGGGAGGGTGGAAGGGGAAGGTAGTGAGTGGTGGTGTGCTGTGGATCAGGTCAAGATCTGTGGGATTGAGTATATACGGGACACGCAGCAAGCCAGGATGGTTAATTCGGGGAGTGTTGTGGCAAGGGTGATTGGAACATTGGACAGGTTTTGGCTGGGTCATTTATTACTTCATCAGTGGGTTATTGTAGTAAACATTTTACTATATAGTAAAATTTGGCAAATGGCTGCAATGTACCCATTGTTGCAGTCAGATATTGAGGCATTGTTGAGGAGAGTCTTTCGGTTTATTTGGGGGTAAGAGTGTGATTGGTTACAGAGGGGGGATGTTACTCTCCCAGTGCACAGAGGTGGGCTGGGGTTAATTAATTTGAAGGGTACGATCATAAGGGTATATGTTATGGGTGCCTTTGTATGCTAGGGATGTGGCACATATGTGGGTGGGGATTATGGAGAAAGCGGTGGGGGAAAGGGACGTGGCAATAGTGGAAGGAGTGTATCCAATGTATGCATGGGAGGATATTTGGGGTATGTTATGTAGGCTCCGCATATGGCCATGGGAGCGGGAGGTTATGTTTCAGTTCCTCCATGGCATCCTGCCATCAGGTGCGGTTCTCCGAGACCAGAGGATTCGGGAAGAGTGTGTGTGTGGGGTTTGTGGGGGAGAGGATATGGCTTTTCATGCAGTGTATTTCTGTGAATGGTTGGGAGACATACGGGAGTGGATGGGGAGGGTTGTTGGGAGGGTGGGATTTTGGTTTTGCAGGCACTGAGTTTGGATGTGGGAGGGGTGGGTGTCCCTGTGCAGCGAGCTGTGGCTTACCTCATTGTGGATATTGTTTCTGTCATGGGCAATTAGGGGTCAGGCGGTGGGAGGGGAGTGCTTAGAAAGGTGTTGGCGGTGTCCTTTTATCGTATGCTGTATCGAAATCGGGCTCTTTATTGGATATGGTGGGAGCGGGGTTTCCCTGTAGTTTGATGGTGGGAGTTTTATTGGACATGTAAAGGGGGAGGGGGGAGGGGAAGGGGGGAGGGGGAGGGGGGTAAGGGGGAGGGGGAGTTGGGGAGGGGGAGGGGGGTTAGGGGGGAGGGGGATGCGGCGGGCTGGTTTCTCCTAGGGGTGTGTGTATGGACAAACCTATTATATGTTTAAAACAAAGAGACATGGTGTATTATGGTGTGTAGGTTGTTAGGGTAATGGTTATGGGGTATGGGTCCTTCTACAGTGTGTAGCGTGTGTGTTTAATGTGGTTATTGTTTATTCTGAGAACAGGGTATGAGAGACTTTGTTTTTTATTGTATATTCGTGAATTATGTGACCATGTGTAAGGACTCATGTAAATTGTGTGAGATGTTTAATAAAATATGGAAAACTTGTATGTGTGTGAGCTACTTTTCTCATAGGTAATATGATATATACAATTGTATATATGTGTATGTGTGTATATATATGTGAATGAGTGAGTGCATATATATATATATATATATATATATATATATATATATATATATATATATATATATATATATATATATATATATATATATATATATATATATATACATATATATATATGTATATATATATATATATATATATATATATATATATATATATATATATATATATATATATATATATATATATATATGTATGTATATAAACACTGATCTCTGACTGAAGGAGACTCGAACCGACGAACCTTAGGACAAGGTATGCAGTATTTTACCAATCTACCCACACTGGACAATACCTTGGCGTGTAGCATGCGCTACATGTTTGATCCAAGGCAGCCAGCTTTCAGGGAGAAGGCTTACAGCTTTTCATCTCATCCCCTGCATGCATCAGCCTTACTAGAGATTTGAATAATGCATGCTCTCGCGAATTCCTTGCATATATATATATATATATATATATATATATATATATATATAAAATGTGTGTGTGTGTGTGTGTGTGTGTGTGTGTGTGTGTGTGTGTGTGTACTCACCTAATTGTGGTTGCAGGGGTCGAGACTCAGCTCCTGGCCCCGCCTCTTCACTGATCGCTGCTAGGTCCTCTCCCTCTCTGCTTCCTGAGCTTTGTCATACCTCTTCTTAAAACTATGTATGGTTCCTGCCTCCACTGCTTCACTTGCTAGGGTATTCCACTTCCTGACGACTCTATGACAGAAGAAATACTTCCTAACGCCCCTGTGACTCGTCTGAGTTTTCAGCTTCCAGTTGTGACCCCTTGTTTCTGTGTCCCCTCTCTGGAACATCCTATCTCTGTCCACCTTGTCTATTTCCCGCAGTATCTTGTATGTCGTTATCATGTCTCCCCTGACCCTTCTGTCCTCCAGTGTCGTCAGTCCGATTTCCCTCAACCTTTCCTCGTACGACATCCCCTGAGCACTGGGACTAGCCTTGTTGCAAACCTTTGTACTTTCTCTAACTTCTTGACATGCTTGACCAGGTGTGGGTTCCAGACTGGTGCTGCATACTCCAGTATGGGCCTAACATACACAGTGTACAGTGTCTTGAACGATTCCTTATTAAGGTATCGGAACGCTATTCTTAGGTTTGCCAGGCGCCCGTATGCTGCAGCAGTTATTTGTTTGATGTGTGCCTCCGGTGACGTGTTCGGTGTTATGGTCACCCCAAGGTCTTTCTCCCTGAGTGAGGTCTGTAGTCTTTGTCCACCTAGCCTATACTCTGTCTGCGGTCTTCTTTGCCCCTCCCCAATCTTCATGACTTTGCATTTGGCAGGGTTGAATTCGAGAAGCCAGTTTCTGGACCACATGTCCAGCCTCTCCAGGTCTTTTTGCAGTCCTGCCTCATTCTCATCTGATTTAATTCTTCTCATCAACTTCACATCATCTGCGAATAGGGACACTTCAGAGTCTATTCTTTCCATCATGTTGTTCGCATATATCAAAAATAGAACTGGTCCTAGAACTGACCCCTGTGGGACCCCGCTTGTCACAAGCGCCCACTGTGATACCTCTTCACGTACCATGACTCGTTGTTGCCTCCCTGTCAGGCATTCCCTGATCCATTGCAGTGCCCTCCCTGTTATATGCGCCTGATCCTCCTGCTTCTGCACTAATCTCTTGTGGGGAACTGTGTCAAAGGTCTTCCTGCAGTCTAGGAAAATGCAATCAACCCACCCCTCTCTCTCGTGTCTTACTTCTGTTACCTTGTCATAAAACTCCAGAAGGTTTGTGACACAGGATTTGCCTTCCATGAACCCATGCTGGTTTACATTTATAATCTTGTTCCGTTCCAGGTGTTCCACCACTCTCTTCCTGATAATCTTCTCCATGACTTTGCACACAATACATGTCAGAGACACAGGTCTGTAGTTTAGTGCCTCATTTCTGTTTCCTTTCTTAAATACGGGGACTACATTTGCTGTCTTCCATTTCTCAGGTAGTTGCCCAGTTTCAAGGGAAGTGTTGAAGATTGTAGTTAGGGGGATGCACAGCACCTCTGCTCCTTCTCTAAGGACTCATGGGGAGATGTTGTCTGGTCCCATCGAATATGAGGTATCAAGGTCACTTAGCAGCTTCTGCACCTCCTCCTCGGTTGTTGGTATGTCATCCAACACTTGTTGGTATATTCCCTCTTGATGTTCCCTTTTGTGCTGTCTTCCCAGAGTCCTTCCTCTCTCTACTGTAAAAACTTCCTTAAATCTCCTGTTTAGCTGCTCACATACCTCCTGATCATTTCTTGTGAGTTCTTCACCTTCTGTCCTCAGTCTGATCACCTGGTCTTTGACTGTTGTCTTCCTCCTGATGTGGCTATACAACAGTTTTGGGTCAGTCTTGATTTTCGATGCTACGTTATTTTCATACTGTCGCTGGGCCTCCCTCCTTACCTGTGCATACTCGTTCCTGGCTCTGCGACTGATCTCCCTATTTTCATGTGTTCTCTGCCTTCTGTACATTTTCTATTCTCTATTGCACTTTGTTTTTGCCTCCTTACACTGTCGGGCAAACCAGGGGCTCGTTTTGGTCTTCCCATTGTTTCTGTTGCCCTTGGGAATAAACCTTTCCACTGCCTCCTTGCATTATGTTATTACATATTCCATCATTTCACTTACTGACTTTCCTGCCAGTTCTCTCTCCCACGGAACCTCCTGCAGGAAGTTCCTCAACCCTATGTAGTCCCCTCTTTTATAGTCAGGCTTTTCCCATTCAACTCCTGTTACTCTCTCCACTTGCAACTCTAATGTATTCAAAGCACAGAACCACGTGGTCACTAGCTCCTAGAGGACTCTCATATGTGATGTCCTCAATGTCTGAACTGCCCAGGGTGAACACAAGGTCCAATCTTGCTGGTTCATCCTCCTCTCTCACTCTGGTAGTGTCCTTAACATGTTGGTGCATGAGGTTTTCCAGCACCACATCCAACATCTTGGCTCTCCATGTTTCAGGACCCCCATGTGGCTCCAGGTTTTCCCAGTCAGTCTCCCTGTATTTGAAATTCCCCATAACCAGCAACTTTGCTCTGCTGGAGTGAGCTCTTCTTGCTACCTCAGCAAGTGTGTCAACCATTGCTCTGTTGCTCTCTTCATATTCCTCTCTTGGCCTCCTGCAGTTCTCTGGTGGATTATACATCACTGCAATGACCACCTTGTGCTCCCCAGACTGAAGTGTACCTACTATGTAGTTTGTTTCTCCTGTCTTCTATGCCTCCCATTTTCTCGAATTTCCATCATTTTTTTACTAGCAGAGCAACCCCTCCTCCCCCTCTGCCCCTTCTATCTTTCCTCATGATCTGGTATCCTGGTGGGAAGATTGCATCTGTTATTGTCTCTGCGAGTTTTGTTTCTGTAACTGCTATGATGTCTGGGGACTTCTCATTGATTCTTTCTTGCCATTCCTCATGTTTATTCGTTAATCCATCCGCATTTGTGTACCAAACCTTCAACTTCTGTTCTAATACTGTAACTGTGGTCCTGGGGGAATACTGGTGGGGGCCTATGGGGGATTGCAGTGGAGGTGGAGGAACAGCTCCCATAGGGGGTTGCTGTATGGGTAGGGTTCATGGTGCGGGGGGTGGGAACAGAGTGATCTGTGTGTGATGGTTGGTTTGAATTGTTCAGTTGCCTTGGGGGTGTCGTGGCTGGAGTCCTTCTGCAGGTGTTTCTGGGGGGTGTGCTTGTCCTTCCACCTGTTCCTGGGTTATTCTGCTCTCCTTTTTCATTTCCTTCCATTCCTCCTTTCGTTTTCGCACTCTCTCTTTCAGTATCATCCTTTCCTCCTGTGTTCCGTCTCGATCGAGGTACACACTCAGCCGTGCTTTCTCCTGCAAGATCATGGTTCGGGTTGATTCTGCCTTGAAAATTACTTTGAGAGGCAGATTCCTTTTCTTTGTGAACCACCCGATTCTCCGAAAATTTGTCACCTGGGTCATGTCTCCCTCGCCTGTCACCTTCATGATACCTTCAATCACTTTTTTCTGCTCCTGCTTTCTTTCCTTATAAGTTTCCCCTTTAGCTTCGTCTAGCCTATAGACAAAAACTGATCTCTCCCTTTCCACCTCCCACTGTGACTCCCATTGCATCTTTTGAGGTGTTTTAGTTCCTTCCCATGGAGTGTTCCTTCCTTCAGTCCCTTCCCTAGCTGTGGCCCCTATGCTCATTGGTTTATCCTTCCTGCTCACCTGTTCCTGGCCCCCACAAGTGTCTGGTAAAGTCCCTGCACATGTCCTAGTTCCTTCAATGTCTTCCAACCTCTTATTCTGTCCTAGTGTGCTCACTGTCTTTGTTTTGGCCCCATGTGGGTTTGACAGAACCTCTGCATACAGTTTAGCTTCCATGCTCCCTTCAGACCCTTTGTCTGTGTCTGATGTAGACATTGCTGGTGCTACTTCTGTAATATCTTTGTCTCTAGGCTGTTTCAGATGTCTCAGCTCCTCTTCTAATCTCTGTATCTTGGTTTCTGCTACTGTGGCATGTTGCTTCCACCTTCGTCCTTCTGCTAACCTCTCCTCCATCTCTGAAGGAGAGGTTAGCCTCTCTCAGTCCTCCCTTCCAGATTCGTCCTTCAGGTCGGTTGTTCTCATCCTAGTTCTAGGTTGTCCCATTGCACCATAGAAGGAAGGGGGAGAGATGGTTAGGTGGAGGATAATAGATGGTTAGGAGAAGTGGGGATGGATGGTTATGGGGAAAGGTGGAGGATGGTTATTGGAGGAAGAGAGGTAGTTGGGGGAGGGGGTTAGATGGTTTGGGAGAGGGGTTAGATGGTTTGGGGAGGGGTAGGAGGCTAGGGGGAGGGGAGAGGTGGTTAGGGAAAGGGAGAATACGTGCTTGTGTCAAGTGTATATGTGCTTGTGTATGTGTGCTTGTGTATGTGTGTGTGCATGTGTAGGAGAAAGAGGGATGGGATTAAGGGAGAGAGGGGGGAGGGGGAGAGAAGGATGAGTGACCCTTAGAAGTGGGGGAGGTGTGTGTGTGTGTGATGGGATTAGAAGGGGAGGGAGAGGAAAGAAGGCTGAGGGTAGAGTAACCACTTAATAACGGGGTCCTTATGGGTGTGTGTACTCACCTATTTGTACTCACCTATTTGTGGTTGCAGGGGTCGATTCACAGCTCCTGGCCCCGCCTCTTTGCTGTGTGTGTGTGTGTGTGTACCCACCTAGTTGTACTCACCTAATTGTGGTTGCAGGGGTCGAGACTCAGCTCCTGGCCCCGCCTCTTCACTGATCGCTACTAAGTCCTCTCCCTCTCTGCTTCCTGAGCTTTGTCATACCTTTTCTTAAAACTATGTATGGTTCCTGCCTCCACTACTTCACTTGCTAGGGTATTCCACTTCCTGACGACTCTATGACTGAAGAAATACTTCCTAACGTCCCTGTGACTCGTCTGAGTCTTCAGCTTAAAGTTGTGACCCCTTGTTTCTGTGTCTCCTCTCTGGAACATCCTATCTCTGTCCAATTTGTCTATTTCCCGCAGTATCTTGTATGTCGTTATCATGTCTCCCCTGACCCTTCTGTTCTCCAGTGTTGTCAGTCCGATTTCCCTCAAACTTTCCTCGTACGACATTTCCCTGAGCACTGGGACTAGCCTTGTTGCAAACCTTTGTACTTTCTCTAACTTCTTGACGTGCTTGACCAGGTGTGGGTTCCAGACTGGTGCTGCATACTCCAGTATGGGCCTAACATACACAGTGTACAGTGTCTTGAACAATTCCTTATTAAGGTATCGGAATGCTATTCTCAGGTTTGCCAGGCGCCCATATGCTGCAGCAGTTATTTGGTTGATGTGTGCCTCCGGTGACGTGTTCGGTGTTATGGTCAACCCAACGCAATCTACCCACCCCTCTCTCTCGTGTCTTACTTCAGTTACCTTGTCATAAAACTCCAGGAGGTTTGTGATACAAGATTTGCCTTCCATGAACCCATGCTGGTTTTCATTTATAATCTTGTTCCTTTCCAGGTGTTGTGTGTGTATGTGTGTGTGTGTGTGTGTATTTGCCTATTGCAGGTGTGTGTGTGTGTGTGTGTGTGTGTATGTGTGTATATTTGTGTGTTCGTGTGTATGGGGGAGGTCTGAGGGGGAGATACTGCTAATACATACCAGTAATTCTGAGTTATAAAAAGCAGAAATTGCTAGTAAGGTCTAAAGCTTTTATGAGTGTCTACCCTTGTGTGTGTGTGTGTGTGAGAGAGAGAGAGAGAGATGGTTAGGGGAGGTAAGGTTGTTGTGGTTGAAAGATCCGTTATACCTCTCTGTCGTGTAGGCTCAAATTTAGTCTTAGCTGTCTTTCCCAGTATTGCTACTCTCTCCACTTATTGCAGTTTCTGGATTAAAGTATCAATTACTGCTGGTTATTATCCTATTCCTTGCTCACATTGAGAGAGGACTTCCTAGCTTCCGAAGTATTCATACTGCTAATAAGGTAGTAATACTATGTTACCCCTACATTACTCCTCGCTACACAAATAACCCGCACATAAAAGAGAGAAGCTTACGACGACGTTTCGGTCCGACTTGGACCATTGACAAAGTCACACTAACAGAGGTGGAGCAGGACGGCTATATATAGGCAGGAAGAGGTGGAGGTAGTAGTAGTAGTAGTAGTAGTAGTAGTAGTAGTAGTAGTAGTAGAAGTACAAGAAATGTATACAATACCGACAGGATGAAATGACACATGCACAACACCCGGGCATCCCCACCGTAGACGTTTCGCCATCCAGCCAGCCACTGGATGGCGAAACGTCCACAACAAAGACAACCAGACGCCGCACATGTGTCTTAATTTCATCAGTAGTTGTAGTAGAAGAAGAAGAGGTAGTAGTAGTGGTAGTGGTAGAAGTGGGAAATAAGGATGACGAGCCAGTCAAAAACAAAGGAAGGGGAGCACTGCAAGAGAGCTAGAAACC
The DNA here is from genome assembly GCF_038502225.1 of Cherax quadricarinatus. Lineage (NCBI taxonomy): Eukaryota > Metazoa > Arthropoda > Malacostraca > Decapoda > Parastacidae > Cherax > Cherax quadricarinatus. The sequence goes on along the minus strand of NC_091339.1, from coordinate 31,922,642 downwards.
CACAGAGGGAGAGCAAGCGCACCGAGGTGCGTGAAAGGGGAAGTGGTGAAATAAAATAAATGAAGAAGGAACAGAAACACGAGACAGGAGAGAGAAAGACAACCCAGAGGAGAAAAGGAGAGAGGAAAGGGGAAGAGGAAGAAGAAAAAGAAGAAGAAGAAGAAGAAGAAAAAAAAATGAGGATTCAGGTTAAGTCACGGGTGTTCTAAAGTTTGGAGCATTTTACAATGTAGTGGGAGAGGAAGGCATCTACAGAGACGAAGCCAGGGCTAAGGTTCATACAAGGAAAGTTGTGTATTAGAGAGGATTCAACTAAACGGCGACTGTTCGAGTTGGAAGTAGGGAAGACAGTTTTAGCAGAAGACCAGTCAATAGGATGGCTATGATCTCTGACGTGACAGAAAAGAGCATTGTTAGTGTCGGCAAGCCTAACACTATTTTTGTGCTCCCTAAGTCTGTCAGAAAGAGATCGACCAGTTTCTCCGAAGTATTGAAGAGGACAGGAGGAGCAAGAAATAGAGTAGACACCAGGAACATCTGTAGAGGGAGGAGAGGTATGAACGAGATTAATGCGAAGAGTGTTAGTCTGGCGGAAGGTTAGCTTGATGTCTAAGGGACGGAGAGAATTGTTGAGATTAGAAAGACCGGAAATGTAGGGAAGGCAGAGGATAGAAGAGTTCCCATGAGTAGAGAGTTTGGGAGAGAAGAAATTGCGTTTAGCACGTGAGAGGGCAGAGTCTATGAAATGGGAAGGGTAGCCAAGACGGGAGAACGAATTATGAAGAGTGGAAATTTCTGCTGGAAGGAACTGAGGATCACAGATGCGGAGGGCACGGAGAAAGAGGGAGATAAGAACACTTTTCTTGACAGGGGAAGCATGATAGGAAAAGTAGTGAATGTACATGCCACTGTGCATAGGTTTATGGTAAACGGAAAAGGAAAAACCTGTATCTGAGCGGTGGACATGGACATCAAGGAAAGGAAGTCAATAGCCATCCTATTGACTGGTCTTCTGCTAATACTGTCTTCCCTACTTCCAACTCGAACAGTCGCCGTTTAGTTGAATCCTCTCTAATACACAACTTTCCTTGTATGAACCTTAGCCCTGGCTTCGTCTCTGTAGATGCCTTCCTCTCCCACTACATTGTAAAATGCTCCAAACTTCAGAACACCCGTGATTTAACCTGAATCCTCATTTTTTTTCTTCTTCTTCTCCTTCTTCTTCTTCTTTTTCTTCTTCCTCTTCCCCTTTCCTCTCTCCTTTTCTCCTCTGGGTTGTCTTTCTCTCTCCTGTCTCGTGTTTCTGTTCCTTCTTCATTTATTTTATTTCACCACTTCCCCTTTCACGCACCTCGGTGCGCTTGCTCTCCCTCTGTGGGTTTCTAGCTCTCTTGCAGTGCTCCCCTTCCTTTGTTTTTGACTGGCTCGTCATCCTTATTTCCCACTTCTACCACTACCACTACTACTACCTCTTCTTCTTCTACTACAACTACTGATGAAATTAAGACACATGTGCGGCGTCTGGTTGTCTTTGTTGTGGACGTTTCGCCATCCAGTGGCTGGCTGGATGGCGAAACGTCTACGGTGGGGATGCCCGGGTGTTGTGCATGTGTCATTTCATCCTGTCGGTTTTATATACATTTCTTGTACTACTACTACTACTACTACTACTACTACTACTACCTCCACCTCTTCCTGCCTACATATAGCCGTCCTGCTCCACCTCTGTTAGTGTGACTTTGTCAATGGTCCAAGTCGGACCGAAACGTCGTCGTAAGCTTCTCTCTTTTATGTGCGGGTTATTTGTGTATCGTTCCAGTCACGGTATTGTGCCTTTTTGTTCTTTATTTACTCCTCGCTATTCTGCTGTCCTCACACTCTCCTCAACACTATCTTCACTTTATCTATGCTATTTCTACTCTAATTCTGGTAATAGCTTGCAGGAGTAAGTGACTAGTATCTAACAGTGATGCAAGACCAGAATCCAGAGCCTGCAACATGCAACCACAATAGATGAGTAATACTTGCGCTGGCAGCGGTGCGGTGACAAGTTGCCAGATGCTGATGACGTAGTCATCGTACATAGGCCTTCTACCACTATTTTGGAGATCCTTCACCCGTGATGTTTATAACCATATATGCTCATACATCTCGCGTTCCTCACGTGATTTCACTTTTCACTTATGATAGTATACACTTCACATTTTATACACTTCACTTTATATGTATAATGGCACACAACTTGTTGTGACATCACTGCCTCAGCAGGCCTACTACTGCCACCTTCCCTTGTTGTATATTTTATTTTTCCTTTCTCCTTTTGCTTATTAACTTCTTCACTTTCACTGTATGGTGCCCCACATTTCACTTGTTAACCAAATGCTGGTAATTCTTGAACACCTGCTTCCACATTCACTTTGATCTTTGTATGTTTGTATGTGTGTGTGTGTGTGTGTGTGTGTGTGTGTGTCCATATATAAACAGAACACAAAGAGTAGTAGTCAACAGAGTAAAGTCCGAGGTGGTTACGATGAAAAGCTCTGTTCCACAAGGCACATTACTTGCTCCCATCTTGTTTCTCATCCTCATATCTGACATAGAAAAGGATGTCAGCCACAGCACCGTGTCTTCCTTTGCAGATGGCACCAGAATCTGCATGACAGTGTCTTCCATTGCAGACACTGCAATGCTCCAGGTGGACATTAACCAAATCTTTCAGTGGGCTGCAGAAAACAACATCAAGTTCAATGATGAGGAATTTCAATTACTCCGATATGGTAAATACGAGAAAATTAAATCTTCATCAGAGTACAAAACAAATTCCTGCCACAAAATAAAGCGAAAACCCAATGTCAAAGACCTGGGAGTGATCATGTCGGAGGATCTCACCTTCAAGGACCATAACATTGTATCAATTGCATCTGCTAGAAAAATGACAGGATGGATAATGAGAACCTTCAAAACTAGGGAGGCCAAGCCCATGATGACACTCTTCAGGTCACTTGTTCTTTCTAGGCTGGAATATTGCTGCACACTAACAGCACCTTTCAAGGCAGGTGAAATTGCTGACCTAGAAAATGTACAGAGAACCTTCACGGCGCGCATAACGGAGATAAAACACCTCAATTACTGGGAGCGCTTGAGGTTCCTGAACCTGTATTCCCTGGAATGCAGGCGGGAGAGATACATGATTATATACACCTGGAAAATCCTAGAGGGACTAGTACCGAACTTGCACACGAAAATCACTCACTATGAAAGCAAAAGACTTGGCAGACGATGCAACATCCCCCCAATGAAAAGCAGGTGTGTCACTAGCACGTTAAGAGACCATACAATAAGTGTCAGGGGCCCGAGACTGTTCAACTGCCTCCCAGCATACATAAGGGGGATTACCAATAGACCCCTGGCAGTCTTCAAGCTGGCACTGGACAAGCATCTAAAATCAGTACCTGACCAGCCGGGCTGTGGCTCGTACATTGGATTGCGTGCAGCTAGCAGTAACAGCCTGGTTGATCAGGCTCTGAACCACCAGGAAGCCTGGTCACAGACCGGGCCGCGGGGGCGTTGACCCCCGGAAGTCTCTCCAGGTAAACTCCAGGTAATACCGACGAGATGACCTCTTGTGGAGGTGAATCTTGTCGACGTACATTTTCATCACATTACAGCATGGTTTTGTTAACTGGTACATAGCACGGACATGTTGTGCTTTGCTTAGCTTTGTTGCCGCTATGTTTGTGAAATTACATTTTCATTTTGTAAAAGTATCCTTTGTTTCTGTAAGCTGTGTGTATAATATGTATACTTATAATGTCAGTGTTGGAGGTTGTTCACCTTAGTACTGAAGATATTCGGTGCAAGCATCCAGGCCTATGGTTAATTATTGTGTGTGCTTTTGTGAAAAATATGTGAGGCAGTTGGTTTGCCTTTCCATTGGGGAGGGGAGGGAGGGGTTAGTGGGGTTGGAGGCATGGTTTCTATACTAATGCACGATGCACCCATTGTACTAGTTGCTGATGTATTTGCTTGTGAGTTGCTTATTACGTTAGCTTTTGTGTTATTATGCATAGTGTCTTTTCTTCATGACATGGTGTAGTGTCCTAGAGTTTACCTGGAGAGAGTTCCGGGGGTTAACGCCCCCGCAGCCCGGTCTGTGACCAGGCGTCCTGGTGGATCAGAACCTGATCAACCAGGCTGTTACTGCTGGCTGCAAGCAATCCAATGTACGAGCCACAGCCCGGCTGGTCAGGTACCCACTTTAGGTGCATGTCCAGTGCCTGCTTGAAGACAGCCAGAGGTCTATTGGTAATCCCCCTTATGTATGCTGGGAGGTAGTTGAACAGTCTTGGGCCCCTGACACTTACTGTGTCTCTTAACGTGCTAGTGACACCCCTGCTTTTCATTGGGGGGATGTTGCATCATCATCTTTTGCTTTTGTAGTGAGTGACTTTCACGTGCAAGTTTGGTACTAGTCCCTCAATGATTTTCCAGGTGTATATAATCATGTATCTCTCCCGCCTGCGTTCCAGGGAGTACAGGGTCAGGAACTTCAAGTGCTCCCAGTAATTGAGGTGTTTTATCTCTGTTATGTGCGCAATGAAGGTTCTCTGTGCATTTTCTAGGTCAGCAATTTCACCTGCCTTGAAAGGTGCTGTTAGTGTGCAGCAATATTCCAGCCTAGATAGAACAAGTGACCTGAAGAGTGCCATCATGGGCTTGGCCTCCCTAGTTTTGAAGGTTCTCATTATCCATCCTGTCATTTTTCTAGCAGATGTGATTGATACAATGTTATGGTCCTTGAAGATGAGATCCTCCGACATGATCACTCCCAGGTCTTTGACGTTGGTGTTTCGCTCTATTTTGTGGAAGGAATTTGTTTTGTACTTTGATGAAGTTTTAATTTCCTCATGTTTACCATATCTGAGTAATTGAAATTTCTCATCGTTGAACTTCATATTGTTTTCTGCAGCCCACTGAAAGATTTGGTTGATGTCCGCCTGGAGCCTTGCAGTGTCTGCAATGGAAGACACTGTCATGCAGATTCGGGTGTCATCTGCAAAGGAAGACACGGTGCTGTGGCTTTTCACTGTAGCCGCCTCCGACTACTCTGTTGACTACTACTCTTTGTGTTCTGCTTGTGAGGAAGTTATAGATCTGTGTATACTATGGTGCCACTGTGGTATACACTATAACACTATGTATACTATGGTGCCACTGTGGTATACACAATAACACTATGTATACTACTATGGAAAATTAAAATTACCTTCATGAATCTCATTAGATATATACTAGTAATTGTATAAAAGTAACAAAAGATAATTATTCTTTATCAAGGTTACAGAGACACGTAGAAATTTTAGGATATCCCAGGTTGCCAAAAATGTCCTCCTTCGATACCTACTCCACTCATATCTACACACGTTACTCTGGACCTATATTAATTTTAAATGAAATATACATCACCAGGAATTCTGGTACAACATTAATATAAATATGTGGACTGTATGTTAAATTTAATAAAGCTATGATAATAAATAAATTTAATAAATTTATAATAATAACACCAATTTATCTGAAGATTACTTGGTGTGTCATACACAAACCCCTGCCTAAAATGACGAAAATACTGGCCAGAATTTCAACATAAATATAGACATCACTGAACTGGGGTAATTTTATCCTGTTTCCATCTAATTACAGAGTCCTGTCCAGTCGCCTATTTCTCACGTTCTGCAGGACTGCAAATCCAACAATTTTGGCTCCTATTTGAGAGGTTTTAACACAATATAACCTCTAGAGAGACAATAATTCTTCCAATTTTCACTAATGTTATTTTGCCAAGTTCAAAAAAAAATAATGGCGGTCCCCCATTACCCCAGCGATGCTCACCAATCTCGCTGGTTCTTTATTTATTTACAAATTAATTTTTATTATCGACAATATATTACCTCAATTTACATACAAAATACACTGTATTTTCGGAAAATATAAAATATTTTCCACACTGTGGCAGGGCAGAGTTCGTTGCTAAACGACTCAGATTACTCCTTCCTCTAGGAGATGATTCCAGCCAGTTCTGGCTTGAGTGGCTGTATTTCTAGCAAGTCTTACTACAATTTCATCTTCCTGCATCACTTGGTCAGCGTTATCTTTAATATCACTCATGTCACTTTCCCTTAGATTTTCATTTACATTTGATTGAATACCATTTAATTCCAAGGGAATCAATTTATTAATCATGCGTAAACTTTCCTGGCCACGACACAACACTTTGACATTCCGGACAACACCTTGTGCATCTGGGTACAATATCAATACTTTGCCCAGAGTCCACAATGCTCGATGCTGTTCAGTATCAATTAAAGCAATGTCACCTGGTTGAATGTTCTGTCGATTTACTGCCTCTGTGGCACCATAAAAGTGTTCACGTAGTGTAAGAAGATATTCCATATGCCACACATTAGACCAATGATCAATTACTTTATTTAACATTTTAAATTTATCACACAACATTGTGGCATCACTGTAATCTTCACCACTTTCTTCAGAATTATCTCTATAGACAGGGGCAGCTTCCAATTTCATTCCATATATTAGGTCAGAAGGTGTTAATACATCTGCATCAGGTGTATCACTCATGTATGAGAGAGGCTGATTATTTATCCGATTCTCCGCGTCCACCAACACTGCACGGAATTCCTTCAAATTAATTCTCTTCCTGTGTAGTACTTTGCGGAGACACCTCTTCACTGTGCCTATCAGTCTTTCGTACAGCCCCCCTGCCAAGGGACTCTAGGAGTAATAAATTTCCAGGCACACTCTTGTTGAGTTAACAGAGATTGAACATCGTTACTCTTATTTAATTCTATCATAATTAGTGGCATTATCCGAAATCATCAATCTCGGACAGGATCTCCTAGCTGCAAATTTTCGAAACAGCTGTATAAACTGTTCTGCAGACAAGCCATGAGCTACTTCTAAATTACCTTCCCTGGTAGTAGTACAAGTGAACAAACACACATACACTTTCATTGGAAAACCATCTGAAGTACCTGTTAAGATGAGTGGACCACTATAGTCTACACCTGTTACATCAAATGGTTTCACTAATTGTACACACTCCTTTGGCAATAGTGGAGAACCTGGGTACATATAGGATCTGGCATCCACACGGCGACATATTACACAAGATTTAATCACCCTTTTTACACTTTGCCATCCTTGTAGAATCCAGAAAGTTTCCCTAATACAATTTAAGGTATTCTCCATGGGGAAGTGGAACAGAATTCTTCCTCCATATGCCATGCGTGTCGTAAGAGGCGACTAAAATGCTGGGAGCAAGGGGCTAGTAACCCTTTCTTATCTATAATTTACTAAATTTAAAAAGAGAAACTTTCGTTTTTCTTTTTGGACCACCCTGCCTTGGTGGGATGCGGCCGGTGTGTTGAAAGAAAGAATTTAAGGTATCTTCTACCCCACCATGCATTACATTTTTATGGATATTTAAAACAATCAAAATTGTTAGATGATGAGTTTTGAGCAGTAAGATAGGATGTTTAGCACAATCACCCAATTCAGCATTTGGTAACCTACCTCTGCACCTAATTACATTATTCTTTAATGGAACTTTCACAATTTTTATTTCCATCAATAATTTAATCTCATTTCCATACATTTCTTCTTATACCCTCTTTATCCAACATTTAAGAGGGTGTAAAACTTATATGAGATATTCATCTTGTTTAGAAATTTAAACACCAACTTAGTTACATTGATTAGTTTGGGTAAAAAAGAATACCTGTTTATATCAATGGCTAAAGAAGGACAAACTATTGGAGCGGTGGTCACAGTAATTTCAGCAGGAGCAATATACGCTTTTTGTGCAGGCCAATTAGCTTTATTTATCAAGCAGCTTGGTCCTTTAAACCATGATACAGCATTTACGAATTTAGCATAAGGTAAACTTCGAGACAAGAAATCAGCTGGATTCTCCTCACCAGGTATATGATTAAATGTTAACATATGCTGACCCAAACTATTATACTTCTCTTGCATCTGATTAATTTCAGCGACTCTGTTTTATACGTACACAATTTTACTGTTTCCATTACGAATCCATTGTAAAGATACCTCATTATCATACCAAATTACAGTGTCGCTAATATTGATCTTCTGCAACTTATTTCTTATATAATTAGCTAATTTGACACCTACATAAATGGCTGTTAATTCCAACTGAGGTAAGGTACGTGATTTAACTGGAGACACATTATCCTTAGACATAACAAGAGAAAAAACACTATTACATTGAAGATAAGCAACTGCTCCATATGCCAATTTTGAAGCATCACAAGAAATGTGGAGTATACTTTTCCCATCTAGATTGGCCACCTGGCGTGGGAATTCCAACATTGGAATTTTTTCATAATCACCAATTAATTCATCCCACCTGTTAATAAATTCCTCGGATAGAGTTTCATCCCAAGCACATTTAAGTTTCCATGCTTCTTGTATTAACAATTTCCCTCTTATAGTAAGAGGTGACACTAAACCTAGTGGATCAAAACATTTGGAAACTTCAGAAAGCAAGATTCTCTTAGTTAATTTATTGGGCATACTGTAATTATTAGGTTTTAACATTAACAAATCTCTCTCAGTATCCCAAGTTATTCCTAATACATTACTACTTTTTGGCATTTCATCTCCAGGGTAATCTTTACTTATTTTGTTCTTTAATTTGGACGAATTACTGTTCCATCTCCTCAGAGGCATATTTGCACTTTGCATTATTTTATTAGCCTCTCCATAAGTCATTAACAGTTCCTCTTCAGTTGACGTCACACCCAGGAAATTGTCCACATAAAATTCTTTGCTCATTACTTTACTCAATGGACTTTCGATACGTTTAAGGTGTGCATTTATCGTCGCTTGAGGTAGGAACAGGCTGGATGTAGCACCAAATAATACGCTACTAAAGCAAAAGGTTTTCAGAGGGCTAAGTGGGTCACTAGGATTCTCAGGCCACAAGTAGCGAGTACAATCCCAGTCAGCCTCTTGTAAACCCACTCTTAGGAAAGCTTCACTTATGTCAGCCGTAAAGGCATAATCCTTCACCCTGAAATTTAATAAGATATCTCCTAATTTTTCTGTCAACGACTGACCTGTCATCAAACAGTAATTTAAACCAGGAACAATTTTCTTACTCCTGGCACTACAATTAAACACAATCCTCGGAGGAGTGGTCTTAGAATCCTTCACTCCGTGTTGTGGCAGTGACCATAAATTTTGGCTTCCTCAGGATGTACCTCCACTATAAATTTATTATTTAATTGTTCAGTAATTATATCATTATAGGCAGTCAATAATTCTGGTGTCTTACTCAGTTCTCGGAGCTGAGCCTTTAATTGTCCATATGCCATTCTGTAATTAGTGGGCAATTCTGGATGGTTCAGTCTCCACGGAAGTCGTACCCAGTATTGTCCAGATTCAAATTTTACATCTCTCAGGTACTGTTCCTGAGTAATAGAATTGTCTGGACTTTCTTCATTTGCATATATTCCAATACTGTCTAATTCCCACAATTTATGTACTGGCTCAACACCATCTTCTATGGATGAATTATATTGGGGCACGATTTCATAAGACACACAGTGATAGTATTTATAGTTTCCTCTAGTCACGCATTATTATTATGAGGAATCCTACCATGCATTACATGGCCTCCTGCAGTCTTTAAAAGGGTGACACCACATTTCTTTACCATACCCTTTACAAAGGAGGCATAATAGTCACTACCTATCAAAATATTTACTGGGCCTACAGAATCATCATTTACACCCCAATGGAAATATACTCAAGGGACCCCATTGGAAATAAGTCACTCTGTCTGACTTTTTTGGGTTATCCTAGGTTCTCTACACATATGTATGATAATTCTATGTAACTGTATTTGTGTATATCTGAATAAACTTACTTACACCAGAAGGTGCTAAATTTACATTATGTGAAAGTCTTTCTGTAGCTTTACTAAGCCCTACTGTAGATATTTTCTCTGGAAGTCTATCTGCAGTTACTGCATTAATACGTTTTTTCTCATTGCCCAACCTGACAGTTACATAAACAATGTCATACAATTGAGCTCTTTTGTCTGAGAGAAAACCAGATAATTTTAGAGTTGTAGGATCTCCCATTTGTACCTTCATCCCATTAAGACATTTACGTTTTATGAAAGTATGCTTTGATCCCTGGTCTAATAATGCAGTTACATATTTTTATTTATGCCTTTTATCATCAATTTTTACCTGTAACACAGGTAAGGCTACTTCAGCAAAACCATCATTATTAACATTAGCAGCAATTATTGCATTAGCCACTGCTGTGTCAGGATTGTCAACATTAACATTATTATCAACATTATCATATAGACCCTTACACATGACTATATGGTGTCTTCCTTTGTGACATTGATAACAGTTATTTAATTTAGCATGACAATCCTTTACATTGTGATTACCTAGATATCTGATACATCTGTCAAGTTCCTCCAATCTTTCAACTTTATCATTCCATGAATTGTATACATAAGAGACAATTTCTCTTTTCTTTGACTGGTTTCTTATTAACTGGGCTACTCTTAGGAGGGTACTTATTCTTCTTACCTTGTGGAGAATCATTATTTCTGATTCCTGCTACTTGATATGCTCCTATGTAACTCTTTTTAGAAGATGAATTCTGATTATTAACATTGGGATAATTTTTCCCTTTGTGAAACTTGACAGATACCTCAGAGTTATTATGTGTTGCATCTTTAAAATGAGTTAGATGGCTGGTCTGCAACTGCACAATTAATTATTTTAGACCTAGTCTTATTTCCTCCAGACCAAAATAACCCTTGTGATATTTATTCGAGACCCATTCAAGTGTTTTACAGCTTAATTTATTCTGTACAATGGCAGTCAATAACCAGTCTGATTCATTCACATTCATTCACTAGATAAGATAAGATAAGATAAGATAAGATTTCGTTCGGATTTTTAACCCCGGAGGGTTAGCCACCCAGGATAACCCAAGAAAGTCAGTGCGTCATCGAGGACTGTCTAACTTATTTCCATTGGGGTCCTTAATCTTGTCCCCCAGGATGCGACCCACACCAGTCGACTAACACCCAGGTACCTATTTGCTGCTAGGTGAACAGGACAACAGGTGTAAGGAAACGTGTCGAATGTTTCCACCCGCCGGGAATCGAACCCGGGCCCTCCGTGTGTGAAGCGGGAGCTTTAGCCACCAGGCCACCGGGCCATCCTACTTTGTTCTATATTACCATAAGTGACCTTCAACAAGTCAACTGCTTCCTTGTAAGAATCATCTACATTGGGAAAGGCTTGCATGAGTATGTGAGCATCTCCTCTTTTCTGCCCTTTGAGGTAAAATAATTTAGTAACACATGCTAGATCACTCCTATCATGCACAGCCGCTTTAGAAATTGCCCAAAACTCCTCCAAATTTTCTCTAGAATTAAATACAGACAAACATAATTTTGGGGCTCTTGACAAAGACATCTTATTTATTGGAATAGATTGATTAACTGCCTGGTTTACATCTTTTAATTTATTCAAAGCCTGACTTTTACAAGAAAGAATTTTTTCTTCTAATTCATAATACTGGTTAATCATAAGATCCATTTCTGTCTCATCTGCACAATTTACTAAAAAATCTCCTTCTTAATTTTATAATATAATTTGTATGACTCATATCTATTCCCTAAAGCATCTAAATACAATTTTAAATCATCAGTATTCACAGTTTCTGATTCATTAATTCCAAACATTTATTGAATGCCTTTGTTACATGACACTTTCTAGCCTGCAATGATGCTTTCTTTGCTCTAAGTTCCATGGTTTTGTCCTCTACATTAATTTCCTCATTTTCACCAATGGTGCAATGTATTAAATTCAACATAATTAATAACACTGATTATGTATTTAATTATGTACATTATAAAGGTAAATATTACAACTTACCTTTGAATAAATCTTATCTACACTTGAGCTTAGCAATTACATGTAAGGAAACTTTAATATAATCTTTAAATACATTAATATAAATCCTAGCTACTCTTGAGCTTAGCAAAATTATTATTGTTGAAATTATATTCCACTACGGCTCGTACGTTGGTTTGCGTGCAGCCAGCAGCAACAGCCTGGTTGATCAGGCGCTGATCCACCAGGAGGCCTGGTCACAGACCGGGCCGCGGGGGCGTTGACCCCCGAAACTCTCTCCAGGTAAACTCCAGGTAAACACATTAAGTAAATTTGTGGACTTAACATCCACCTCCTTCTCTCATTTCACATATAAATATTAAGTAATTAATTCACTAATTAGTGACTTCACTAATTACATCCAGTTCGATCAAGGACCAACGGGCAACTATTGTGGAAAATTAAAATTACCTGGATGATTCTCATTAGATACATACTAGAAATTTTATAAAAGTAACAAAGATAATTATTCTTTATCAAGGTTACAGAGACATGTAGGAATTTTAGAACATCCTAGGTCACAAAAAATGTCCTCCTTCGATACCTACTTCACTCATATCTCCACACGTTACTCTGGACCTATATTAATTTCAAATGAAATATACATCACCAGGAATTCTGGTACAACATTAATATAAATATGTGGACTGTATGTTAAATTTAAAAAATAACTACATATACATTGAAGGAGAATTTATAATAATAATAACACTCACCAGTTTGTCTGGAGATTACTTGGTGTGTCATACACAAACCCCTGCCTAAAATATGAAGAAATTACTGGCCAGAATTTCAACATAAATATAGACATCACTCAACTGGGATAATGTTATCTTGTTTCCATCTAATTACGGAGTCCTGTCCAGTCACCTAATTTTCACGTTCTGCAGGACTGCAAATCTAACAATTTCGGCTACTATTTGAGAGGTTTTAAACACAATATAACCTCTAGAGCAACGAAAATTCTTCCGATTTTCACTAACGTTATTTTGGCAAGGTTCAAAAAAACAATGGCGACCCCCCCCCTTCCCTTTCCCCCAGCAATGCTCACCAATTTCGCTGGTTCTTTATTTATTTACAAATTAATTTTTATTACCTACAATATATTCCATCAATTTACATACAAAATATACTGTATTTTTGGACAATATAGTATTTTCCACAACTACGGTGTCACTGTGGTATACACTATATCACTATGTATACTATGGTGTCACTGTTTTATACACTATAACACTATGTATACTACAGTGCAACTGTGGTATTCAGTACAGCACTATGTATACTACGGTGCCACTGTGGTATACACTATAACACTAAGTATACCTGGACCTCAGCATTGAGAGTCACTATTCTCACCGCTGGGAAGCGGTGAGAGTAGCGAATCTCATTGCTGAGGTCCAGGTAATGAACACTGGACATTAATATAAAAACTTTGTATACTATGGTGCCACTGTGGTATACACTATAACAATATGTATACTATGGTGCCACTCTGGTATACACTATAACACTATGTATACTATGGTGCCACTGTGGTATACACTGTAACACTATGTATAAGCAATATCATCAAGGAGACTTTCTTTCCTCTGACAAAGAAAAGTTCTATTGTCATTTTACACACGGCACGCTAAGCTTATAGTTCCCCTCTGGGAGTATACTCTGCTAGGTATTGAACACTAATTCTTCTTTTTTGACTCAGTATATATTATTTTCTCCCAAAGATTGGAGAAATTTTCTCCAGGAGGGGGGTATCAGCCCCCTTCAGCCCTTTCAGCCCTCTGATGGACTCAGCCCTCCAGAGGGACTGATGGCATCTTGCTTCTGCATCTCTGCATCAACACTTTAATTGATTCCAGATGCACTGCGAGAATGTGTCACAGTCATGCAACTCCCTGCAAGAGACCAGTGTTGAAAGTAGTGTAGTTTAAATAAAAGACAATCAATTTCTTACCTTAGCAGGAAAATTAAGGTATCGGTATCCAGACCAGAGCTTTGGTGAGATGGGTAAGGAAGAAGGATGGGTAAGGATAGAAATTTTGGAAAAGGGTGGGAGGGGGAGAGAGGTAGGATATAAAAGGTAAGTGGCCCAACCACTTTGGTGTAATTTAAAAAGTGTATGTGAAATGATAAGATATTCTTTAAGGGGTATAAGACTAACCCATCAGAGTCACATAGATATAACAGATATATAAGTACATGACTCTGAATTGGTAGTAATTATACAAGTTGCAATTGCTTTTTTTTTTTTTTTTTTTTTTTTTTTCGATTGCACAACGGATATTTATGCGACAATGAAGGCAATAATTTTCTGGTCAGTTTATGGAATTACGTGACAATGGCTTCTTACAGGTGGTGTCCAGCCATGGTAAATAGCATAATTTTTACATTAGATTGTTATATAAGATGTCTCCCTAATTGGGGGCGATGATGTTCTCAGTATACATAGAAGGGTTCTGGTGGTACCCAGTCTTCTTCATCAGGGAGGTTGCTCAATATCATGGGTCAAGGGTAATCATCTTTATGTATAAAACGACGGACCCTCTGTGGGAGAGTCATTCTTTGAGTCCTGTGAGGAGGAGTATTGATGATATAATCCGTGGTATTTACCACTTGTATAGGATGTTCTCTATCTGGCATGTATAGTTCTTGCATTGTATAGAGTTGTTTATTTTTTAGGGTGTCAAGGCGTACATTTATGGCAGTAATACCTTGTATGTGTAAATCTGCCATTTTTACTCTGTCTCTCCTCCTGGTATCGGTAATGAAGCGAAGAGCTCTATTCTGGACCCTTTGTAACCGTAGCATATTTGTCTTTGTTGTTAATGACATTGGGACACAAGGGTATTCGAGTATAGGTCTTATTAACATTTTATACAGATGTTTTTTGACATGTTGAGGGGCTTGATTGAATCGAAAGAGACTGCTAAGACCGGCTTTGGCTATGTTGATCTTTTTAGTTACACGAGGTGTTGAGTGGAGCAGCCTGTCTATTTCGTATCCCAAAATCTTGTTAGGGTTCCTAATGGCTACAGGTGTACCTCTGATGGAGATACCTCCTTTATCTTCAATTGTTGATGCAAAACATCCTATCGTGCTAACAAGGACCTTGTCAGGATTAGTCGTAATTCTCCACTTCTTTTCCCAATTAGATGTTCGACGAAGTTCAATATTCATTTTTTCTATGACTCTCTCATACTTGTATTTTCCTGTTACCGGAGTTGATGAGACAGCATGAATAACATCATCTGCAAACTGTGTCACAATCGTATCACTAAACTCTGGTTGAGGAAGGTCATTCGCATAAATGTTGAACAGAAGTGGACTGAGATAAGAACCTTGTGGGACACCAGCCGTCGGTATAAAAGGCTCTGTCGACCTGCCATGAAAAGTGGGAATGATTTTTCTTTGAGTTAAGAAATTATATTTTACTCTGAGGAAAGTCCATTTATGGTCTGGTAGGTCAATGAGTTTGTATATAAGGCCATCATGCCATAAGCTATCAAATGCTTTATGAACATCTCTGGTGGCAATTAAGGCAAGATTCCCCTGATGTTTTAGACTTGCTACAGTATCGAAAATAACATTTATTGCATGATTGGTACCTCTATGTGTTCTAAAGCCAAATTGTTTTTCAGTAAAAAAGTGATTAAACTCCATATAGTAGTTCAATCTGTTGGAAATGACCTTCTCAAGAACTTTTCCAGTGACTTCAAGTAAAGATATAGGTCTATAGTTCCCAGGTTGGTGAATGTCTTCATTGGGCTTACCTAGAAAGATCATCCTAGCAGTCTTAAAAACCACTGGAAAATGTCCTGAGGCCAAGATGGCATTAAAGATATTTACCAAAGACTTTACAATTTCTGGGAAGGAACTTTATTTGTTTCATTGTTATTCCAGAGAGGCCAGGGGCTCTATTGCGCATTCTTCCAATAACCTGACTCATCTCTAGTAATGTAATAGGTCTAGTAAGCGGGTGGGTATCTTCAAGAGTTGAAGTATCGATGGAAGGTAGTGGTTGTAGATCATCCAAGTTCTCATCTCTCCATTCATTTACCAACTGATAATGATTATTGTTAAATTGACGACTGTTATTGTGGGAGAGAATTTTCTCCCATACATCACCCATCAAATTAGCCTGGTCCTGTGGATCGTCAAGTTTAATTTCAACTTCTTCATCATCCTCATCAGTGAAGGTATGAACTAGGTAGTTAGGAGCCTTGTGCTTTGCCCCTAAAAGTTGTCGGATCTTACTCCAAAATTTTGCTGGTTCACGTTTATACTGATTAGCTTGAAGAACTAGCAATTTCCATAAGTCCCGTTTGTGATGACTAATCATGTTAATTAATTCTTGCCTTAATCGGTGCAGTGTAGCTGCTGGTGGTTGTCGCGTTTGAAGATGTCTTCGACATTCTGCTTGATAATTATTAAACTGTCTCTAATTTCCCTAGTAGGTTTATATTGTTGGTAAATCTTTGTGGAAGCTAATTGACAAGTTGCATTAGTAGCTTCAATTATTCGATTATGCAGGGACCTGATTGCATCATCAATTGCAGTGGAAGGTAGATTTTCCAGTGACACAATTTCATCGTCACCCAGAAATGCCCTGAAGGGGTCAAATCCTAGGGTGTTAAGATTGGGTTTAGGAGGTACAGGTATTCTAAATGGAGAAGTTTGTAGTTGTATTATAACAGGGATGTGGTCAGATCCTACGTTTCCACCAGGAGATATACGACAGTGAAAGATGTCACAGTCTCTGTTTGTCAGTACTATATCTGGTGTTCCTGGATGAGGTCCAATGTACGATTTAAAGAATGGGCCTTGAAATGACAAGTTTCTAGCTGTCATGATATTAAAGAGTTGTTTTCCTTTTAAGTCACCCAGTGGAATACCAACTCCACAGTTGAAGAGGGCAGGGTGATGAGCATTAAAATCTCCCGCTAGAATTGTTGGAATATTCCTGTTTAATATCCTATGTAGAGGAATTGACTCTATATATTGTTGTCTCGGGGGAAAATATCCAGTTACTATCACTAGTTGTCCATGAGACGTTGTCATTTCTATTGCAAGAATGTTATCTTCATCAACATGAATATTTTTAAATGTATAGCCTAATTTAACTAAGATGGCTACACCACTAAAGGGTCCTCTCGATTTCTCCACAGTACAGTATCCACGTAATTTAATATGTTGATCAACTCTTGCAGCTGTCTCGTTCAAAAGTATAACATCGGGATTGTAATTATGTAGTTCAACCTCAAGAAGGTAACGGTTATTAAAGAAATGTTGAACATTAAGTTGGAAAATTGTAATCCCCATTATTTCTTGCACTTCGCTCGTGTACTGCGGTCTGAACGCCTGCAAGTAGTGTCATGTGTGGTATCCACACTATTCCTCTTGGACTCGTCAAGGGGAGGAGGGAACTTCTGCGTAGGTGCTTGTGTATTAAAAATGCCATCATCTTCACTAGAGGTAGTAATATTAACAGGCTCATTAGAATCGTTAGTCATCATCAGAAAAGTGAGGTATGATATTCCCAGTTACAGGAAGCAGAGGCTCGTGAGAGTTAATGGGAGACTGTGGAGGCTCCAAGGGAAAATTAGGTAGGCAAGGTGAGTTATCCTGGGAAAGTTCCTGTTCAACAGGATCAGCTTCAATAGCGGGAGAGTAGGCACCAATTTCTGGGGCATTGTTATGTTCAGGTGTTGACTTATCGGGTTGAGGGGAGTTGACAACCTGGGTATGCGAGGTGGGCGATCCCTGGGCCAGGGATGACTTAGGCTTATTTTTAGATGTAGAGTAGGGTACATACTTCTTGTTATGAGAAGGCTGAGTCATAATAGCCTTCACATTTTCTGGGATAGTGATGGGAGTGATCCCATTACCCATTAACAGATCATTTAAAACCTGAGAGCAGAGTTTGAATGTCACCACCTGCTATGTCTTTGGCCAGCATATACATTAGTTGTGCTCTCGTCATATCCCCGGCTGTGGATACCTGAGACATAGGAGATGAGACTGAACCTTGTTGTTGCGTTTGTGTATGTTGTAGGTGGGGCGCTCCAAGAGGGGCAGAATTCCAAACATTGAAACCATTGGTAGAGACTTGAGGAGTCCCACTTGATCCAGGCAGAGCTGGGAAGGAAGTCTGGGACATCGTTGGCGGTGCCTGGGGAGTGGTCTTCTTAGAAGTGGACAGTTTCTTGGCTTCAATAATTTTCTGCATCTCCTTTTTTCTTTCAGGACAAATAGCAGAAACAGCATGATGTTTTCCGTTGCAGAGGACACATTTGGGTGTATTTTTATTATTACAATCACGATAAGAATGTTGACCAGAGCAAATGCTACAAATCTGCCCTTGAGTACTGCATTTGTTGGTGTTATGACCAAAGGCATAACACTTAAAACATTGTGTCACACTGACAATGCGTTCAAGAGAGATTTGGTCAGGTGTACATCTGG
Source organism: Cherax quadricarinatus (assembly GCF_038502225.1). NCBI lineage: Eukaryota > Metazoa > Arthropoda > Malacostraca > Decapoda > Parastacidae > Cherax > Cherax quadricarinatus. Next base: position 31,904,136 of record NC_091339.1, on the reverse strand, counting down.
TGCCAAAACATTTGAAGCAATTTTGACACACAAGTTTGGCCTCCTCAGGTGTCCCAAGTATTAACTTTAAGGTTACCTTGTTGTTGTTTGGGTTAGAGAATTTATGTGCTTCTACACCCCTAAATTCAGCATTCTCTGTATTAAAGTCCTCAACAATTTCATTCACTGTGCTATGTTTCATAAAACTGTTGATTCTTGCAACAAACACAGTCCTCTGAGCTTGATAGCTCTCAGGTACAACTGGGGTAACACCAGAAGTCTTCAGTTTGTCAAGGACATCATGCTTCAGCAGTTGAAGTAACTCTTCTTCCGAAGAGAGGAGAAGTACTGCTCCAGCGTGGGTTTGAAAAACATCCACTGGAGCAACAGTTGAGTTCGAGCAAATACATGTTAGAATTTCTTTCATCGACATTTGATTTCCATCAATACGTAATCTTACACGTATCCTCGCCATGATGTCTAGGAAGGAACATCTGGCAGAGGAGTTCTTAACAAAAAAGGGTCTTTCCTTAATGTTAATCTAACATCCTATTTCAGCTGACTTATGAAGGTCAGCCCCTAAGATAGCCTACCCTCGAGTGGTGAGGGGGAAAGGGCCCAAGGCAAAGATCGGCCGGATTTTAAAAAACCAGACGGGCTACCGGATGGTCAAAATGCCTTGTGTTAACTCGCCAAAGCGAAGTTGCCGAAAAAGAAGAAGATAGGAAAGTCAGAAGGATAGCAATGTATGTAGTGTGTTAAGTGTGTGGGCCAGTGTTGATGTTTGGGTGAGGGGAGGATGGGGAAGGATGGGTGGATGGGGAAGAGAGGGGTGAACAAGCAAGCAGGTCACCGCCTTACCCTCTTGATGGGATGGGGCTCGAAGTGACTGCAAGCAAGTTTCCTCTCAGCTCTGGTGAAGAACTACTCAGGATAACCCAAGAAAAATCTCGAGCAACAGTGTTCAGAGTTGCTCAGCTGAAGAGCAGGAACGACGACGTCTTCTCTCCACGGTGGCTGGGCTGCTACTCTCCTTTGTCGAAAATTAAGGAAAATCCTGCACCCAGAGTGTCTTCCATTGCAGACACTGCAAGGCTCCAGGTGGACATCAACCAAATCTTTCAGTGGGCTGCAGAAAACAATATGAAGTTCAAGGATGAGAAATTTCAATTACTCCCATATTGTAAAGATGAGGAAATTAAATCTTCATCAGAGTACAAAACAAATTCCTTCCACAAAATAGAGCGAAAAACCAACGTCAAAGACCTGGGAGTGAAAAATGCTATAAAAATGCTAGAAAATGACCGGATGCATAATGAGAACCTTCAAAACTAGGAATGCCAAGCCCATGATGACACTCTCCAGGTTGCTTATTCTATTTGGCAGGAATATTGCTGCACACTAACAGTACCTTTCAAGGCAGGTGAAATTGCTGACCTAGAAAATGTACAGAGAACCTTCATGGTGCACATAACAGAGATAAAACACCTCAATTACTGCAAGCACTTGAAGTTCGTGAACCTGTGCTCCCTGGAACACAGGTGGGAGAAATACATGATTGTATACAGCTAGAAAATCCTAGAGGGACTAGTACCGAACTTGCACATGAAAATCACTCACAATGAAAGCAAACGACTTGGCAGATGATGCAACATCCCCCCAATGAAAAGCAGGGGTGTCACTAGCACATTAAGAGACAACACAGTAAGTGTCAGGGGCCCAAGACTGTTCAACTGCCTCCCAGCATACATAAGGGGTGTGGAAAATAATTTCCCAAAATTATGCTGTGTAAATAAACCTGATTAAAAGTGTATTTTAGAGAATGGAGCCGACAGAGAGGCTCTGCGCCTGCGTTGATGAGTGGGGGAGGGGATGCCATTGTTTTTTAATGTGTTGCAAGCACGTTAATGTAAGGTGTATAATTTTTTTTCACTCTAGGGGTTATATTGGGCTTAGATCCTCTCAAATACGAGCCGAAATTGTCGGATGTGCAGTCCTGCATAATTTGAGTATTAAGCAGATGGACAGGACAGCTCCAGGAACCTCAGAAAAGCAATCTAAATTATGTTTGTAATTCTTGCCAGTATTATCATCATAAATTTAGGTAGAGGGGAGTTCTGTATATGACACAAAATAATCTCCAGACTAATTGGTGAGTGTTATAATTATAAATTCTCCTTCTGTTACATAAATGTGTATATGTAATCATTTAATAATTTTAATATACAGTCTACAAATTTATAATAAATTTTACCAGAATTCCTAGTGATGTACATTTCACTTGCAATTAATATAGGTCTAGAGCAATTTGTGGAGAGATAGATTATGGTAGGTATCGAAGAGGGACATTTTTTATTACCTAGGTGTCCTAAATTCCTAATTGTCTCTGTAACTTTGATAAATAATAATCTTTGTTGCCATTTACTTGTATGTATCTAATGAGATTCATCCAGGTAAATGTAATTTTCCACAATTTAGTTGCCCGTTGGTCCTTGATTGAACTGGATGTAATTAGTGAAGTCATTAATTAGTGAATTAATTACTTAATAATTATATGTGAAATGACAGCAGGAGGTGGATGTTGGGTCCACAATTTAATTAATGTATAGTGGATTATAATTATTACAATACTAAATTTCCTAAGCCAAAGCCTGGCTAGGATTTATATTAATTTGTATTTAAAATTTATATTATAATTTTCTTACATGTGTAATTACTAAGCTCAAGTGTAGCTAACATTATTAATGTGTATTTAAAATTTATATTACAATTTCCTTACATGTGTAATGGCTAAGCTCAAGTGTACTGGCAAATAAAAAAAAAAGTGTAGCTAAAATTATTAATGTATATTTAAAGTTTATATTATAATTTTCTTACATGTAATTGCTAAGCTCAAGTAGCTAGGGTTTATTCAAAGGTAAGTTGTAATATTTACCTTTATGAAGTGCATAATTAAGTACATAATCAGTGTTATTAATTAAGTTGAATTTAATACATTGCACCATGGGTGAAAATGAGGAAATTAATGTAGAAGACAAACATGTGGAAGTTAGAGCAAAAAAATCATCATTGCAGGCTAGAAAAGGTCATGTAACAAAAGCATACAATAAGTGTTTGGAAGTAATGAATCAAGAAACTGTGAATACTGATGATTTAAAATTGTATTTAGATGCTTTAGGGAATACATATGATTCATATAAATTATATTATAGCAAATATGAAGGAGATTTGTTAGTAAACTGTGTAGAGGAGACAGAAATAAATCTTATGATTAACCAGTATTATGAATTAGAGGAAAAGATTCTTTCTTGTAAAAGTCAGGCTTTGAATAAATTAAGATGTGTAAACCAGGCAGTTAATCAATCTGCTCCAACAAATAAAATGTCTTTGCCAAAACTCCAAGAATTATGTTTGCCTGTATTTAATCCTGGAGAAAATTGGGAGGAATTTTGGTCTATCTTTAAAGCAGCTGTACATGGTAGGAGTGACCTAGCATGTGTAACTAAATTATTTTACCTCAAGGGACAGGTAAGAGGAGATGCTCACATACTCATACAAGCCTTTCCCAATGTAGATGACTCTTACAAAGAAGCAGTTGACTTGTTGAAGGTCACTTATGGTAATATAGAACAAAGTAGGTTAGATCTAGTGAATATCATTGTTAATTTAAAATCTGCAGATCACACTTACAAAGGTTTACAGCAGTTTAGAGTTAAACTGGAGAGCACTCTCAAAACTTTAAGAAATAAATATAATCTGAAGGAATGAGACTGGTTATTGAGTGCCATTGAACAGAATAAATTAAACTGTGTAACACTTGAATGACTCTCGAACAAGTATCACAAAGGTTATTTTGGTCTGGAGGAAATAAGACTAGGTCTACAAGAATTAATTGTTCAGTTGCAGACCAGCCAACTAACGCATTTTAAAGATGCAACACATAATAACTCTGAGGTATCTGTCAAGTTTCACAAAGGGAAAAATTATCCCAATGTTAATAATCAAAATTCATTTCCTAAAAAGAGTTACAAAGGTGCATATCAAGAAGCAGGAATCAGAAATAATGATTCTCCACAAGGTAAGAAGAATAAGTACCCTCCTAAGAGTAGCCCAGTTAATAAGAAACCAGTCAAAGAAAAGAGAGATTGTCTTTTCTGCAAGAGTACTCATTTTTCTAAGAATTGCAATACATGAAATTCATGGAATGATAAAATTGAAAGATTGGAGGAACTTGACAGATGTATCAGATATCTAGGTAATCACAATGTAAAGGATTGTCATGCCAAATTAAATAACTGTTATCAATGTCACAAAGGAAGACACCATATAGTCATGTGTAAGGGTCTATATGATAATGTTGATAATAATGATAATGTTGACAATCCTAATACAACAGTGGCTAATGCAATAATTGCTGCTAATGTTAATAATGATGGTTTTGCTGAAGTAGCCTTACCTGTGTTACAGGTAAAAATTGATGATAAAAGGCATAAATCAAAAAAATGTAACTGCATTATTAGACCAGGGATCACAGTGTACTTTCATAAAACGTAAATGTCTTGATGGTATGAAAGTACAGATGGGAGATCCTACAACTCTAAAATTATCTGGTTTTCTCTCAGATAAAAGGGCTCAATTGTATGACATTGTTTATGTAACTGTCAGGTTGGGCAATGAGAAAAAACGTGTAAATGCAGTAATTGTAAATAGTCTTACAGAAAAAATATCTACAGTAGGGCTTGGTAAAGCTACAGAAAGACTTTCACATGATGTAAATTTAGCACCTTCTGGTGTAAGTGATGATTCTGTAGGCCCAATAAATATTTTGATAGGTAGTGACTATTATGCCTCCTTTGTAAAGGGTATGGTAAAGAAATGTGGTGTCACCCTTTTGAAGACTGCAGGAGGCCATGTAATGTATGGTACGATTCCTCATAGTAATAATAATGCATGACTAGAGGAAAATATAAATACTATAACTGTGTGTCTTACTCATGAAATCGTGCCCCAGTATAGTTCTTCCATAGAGGATGGTGTTGAGCCAGTGCATAAATTGTGGGAATTAGACAGCATTGGAATAAATGTAAAAGACGAAATCCAGACGATTCCTTTACTCAAGAACAATACCTGACTTACCTGACAGATGTAAAATTTGAATCTGAACAATACTGGGTACGACTTCCATGGAGACTGATCCGTCCAGAATTGCCCACTAATTACAGAATGGCTTATGGACAATTAAAGGCTCAGCTCCGCGAACTGAGGAAGACACCAGAATTGTTGACTGCCTATAATGATATAATTACTGAACAATTAAAACTCATTATCTAACAAATTTAATTGCTCTAAATGCCCATAAAAATGTAATTCACGGTGGGGTACAAGATACCTTAAATTGTATTAGGGAAACTTTCTGGATTCCACAAGGATGGCAAAGTGTAAAAAGGGTGATTAAACCTTGTGTAATATGTCGCTGTGTGGATGCCAGATCCCAAATGTACCCAGGTCTTCCACCATTGCCAAATAAGCAATTTGAGTTATTTCGCCCATGCCGCAGTGTGGAAAATAATTTCCCAAAATTATTTTTTTTTTATTATCACACTGGCCGATTCCCACCAAGGCAGGGTGGCCCGAAAAAGAAAAACTTTCACCATCATTCACTCCATCACTGTCTTGCCAGAAGGGTGCTTTACACTACAGTTTTTAAACTGCAACATTAACACCCCTCCTTCAGAGTGCAGGCACTGTACTTCCCATCTCCAGGACTCAAGTCCGGCCTGCCGGTTTCCCTGAACCCCTTCATAAATGTTACTTTGCTCACACTCCAACAGCACGTCAAGTATTAAAAACCATTTGTCTCCATTCACTCCTATCAAACACGCTCATGCATACCTGCTGGAAGTCCAAGCCCCTCGCACACAAAACCTCCTTTACCCCCTCTCTCCAACCTTTCCTAGGCCGACCCCTACCCCGCCTTCCTTCCACTACAGACTGATACACTCTTGAAGTCATTCTGTTTCGCTCCATTCTCTCTACATGTCCGAACCACTTCAACAACCCTTCCTCAGCCCTCTGGACAACAGTTTTGGTAATCCCGCACCTCCTCCTAACTTCCAAACTACGAATTCTCTGCATTATATTCACACCACACATTGCCCTCAGACATGACATCTCCACTGCCTCCAGCCTTCTCCTCGCTGCAACATTCATCACCCATGCTTCACACCCATATAAGAGCGTTGGTAAAACTATACTCTCATACATTCCCCTCTTTGCCTCCAAGGACAAAGTTCTTTGTCTCCACAGACTCCTAAATGCACCACTCACTCTTTTTCCCTCATCAATTCTATGATTCACCTCATCTTTCATAGACCCATCTGCTGACACGTCCACTCCCAAATATCTGAATACATTCACCTCCTCCATACTCTCTCCCTCCAATCTGATATTCAATCTTTCATCACCTAAAATTATGCTGTGTAAATAAAACTGATTAAAAGTGTATTTTAGAGAATGGAGCTGACGAGCAGGGAAGAGGACGCCATTATTTTTTTAATGTGTTACAAGCACGTTAATGTAAGGTGTATAATTTTCGTTGCTCTAGCGGTTATATTGGGCTTAAAACCTCTTATATATGGGCCGAAATTGTCGGATGGGCAGTCCTGCATAATTTGAGAATTAAGCAGATGTACAGGACAGCTCCAGGAACCTCAGATAAGCTATCTTGTAATTCTGGCCAGTATTATCATCATAAATTTAGGTAGAGGGGGGTTCTGTATGACACACAGTAATCTCCAGACTAATTGGTGAGCGTTATAATTATAAATTCTCCTTCTTTTACATAAATGTGTATATGCAATCATTTAATAATTTTAATATACAGTCCACAAATTTATATTAAATCTTACTAGAATTCCTGGTGGTGTACATTTCATTTGCAATTAATATAGGTCTAGAGCAATTTGTGGAGAGATAGATTATGGTAGGTATCGAAGGGGGACATTTTTTGTGACCTAGGTGTCCTAAATTCCTACTTGTCTTTGTAACTTTGATAGATAATAATCTTTATTACCATTTACTTGTATGTATCTTATGAGATTCATCCAGGTAAATGTAATTTTCCACAAGGGGGATTATGAATAGACCCCTGGCTGTCTTCAAGCAGGCACTGGACAAGTATCTAAAGTCGGTACCTGACCAGCTGGGCTGTGGCTCATACATTGGATTGTGTGCAGCCAGCAGTAACAGCCTGGTTGATCAGGCTCTGATCCACCAAGAGGCCTGGTCACAGACTGGGCTGCAGGGGCGTTGACCCCTGTAACTCTCTCCAGGTAAACTCTAGGTAATCTTTATTACCATGTTAAAGATGTACATTGTTGTCTATGCTTAAAACAGCAAGAATCAAGCACTCTGCATTGCTTCATAGTGGAAGTTTGGCAAGCAGGGGAAATACTCTTTGTCGGCACTTCTTTTTTGTGAGGGGGAACCTGGTGGTAGACGGAGACGCTGCAGGCGAGATTCCAATATGTAATTGTAAAGACTTCAACTTGAAGTTAAGAACGAAAAAAGGAAGTGAATTGTGCATTGCTCTACATCAGACAATCTCCATAACGCATCAAAACACAAAGAAGTGTGATCAGCTTCTTTAATACATTACCACGAAAGACAAACCTTGTGGAAAATAGTGTACCAGTGTACGTATTCCTAGACTGTGGAAGTCGTGGACATCCAAGGACACTTCAACTTCTATCAAGCCACCAATATCTGTCAAGTATGGTGTATACAAGATGGTTTAAAACTTACCTTGCTCTTGTAGCTCACGCTACAAGAGCAAGGTAAGTTTTAAGCCATCTTGTCATAGATGGGACTGCGCAGTTCTTGTGTTACAAGGGATTTGAAATCATCCTATAGTCGGCAGTGAGGTGCAGACTTTTGAGTCCAAACCAGAACATATCATCAACAGTCAGTATTCAGTAATGAAAATACTGACTGTGAAGGCTTACTCAGCTCTGTAACAACTTCAGACAGTATTACCAAAGCTGGCTCCTCCTCAGGAAAATTAATGAATAGAAAAAGAACAAAAACTGACAAACATAAACAATTTATTATTTAGAAAATATAAAATATAAAACACTTAAATATGAAATATTAATCCTACCTTAAAGAAAATGAAAAATGAAAAATATAAATGATATCTGAATTCAACGCTAATATATATATATATAAAACTTGGGTGTCTGGTGTTGGTGACACTGCGTGTTGTTGAAATCGTAGCCATTGCTGATGATGGGGGGGGGGGGTCGCAGGTGTTGATGACAACCCACCAGCTCGTTCTTCACAGATTTTCTAGCCGTCAATAATCCGTCCAGATGACAGGAAAGCAGGTTTTTTTCCACTGCAATGATGAGGGGTTATATCCTGCTACTTGCATACACAAACAGGTAAGTGGATTAGAAATTAGGACGCCTCAGAACGTTAGTCCGTCTCCTTCAATTTCTACTCTTTGATTAGCAGGTGACCCTCTCTGTCCTTCCAAGCTGTAAAGAGAGACAGATTACCCACTGCTTAAGAAATCACTCTCCATGATAAGTACAATACCTAAAAGATGTGGTGATTATTAAAACATTTTAACCTATCAAGACTGAAAGGACTAAGTTAATTATTGGTCAAAAGTGAAGCTTTCAACCAATAAGTCCACTAAAATATGATCAGGCGTGTACTTACAGTAGTGTTGGGAGCTGTGAGTCGAGTGATTTACTGTTTGACCGGAGCCCCACACGTCACCTTTTGGGGGGGGGGAGAAGGGAGGGGAAGGGATAGCGGGAGCTAGACTGACCCTACCTTAACAAGCAGCCGGCAATCAAACTATCACTTTCGGTGAGGGGGAAAAAGGGGGGGGAATAGCGGGAGCTGGACTTACCCTACCTTAACAAGTAGCCGGCAATGAAACTATTGTTACTATATACTCCCTCGCTACTCCTATCTATTGAACTTTTCCCTCACACTCCCCCATACCAAGACTTATAGTCAAGGAGTATAAGAAGAATAGGCGAGGAAAAAGTTCTCACATGTGGAAGTGGCGTAAGGCAACAAATCTTCTACTGACTGTCACGACTTAACCAGTCAGAGAAATAATTGGATGAACCATTGATATACACAATATGGAACTTAAAAGCCTGGAGTGCCAATGTCCACCTCAAGAGGCGACTGTTGTTTCCCTTAAAAGTTTCTAGGTATATCAAAGGTTTGTGGTCCGTTTCTAAAATGAATTCTTTTCCCAGCAAATAAAATTTAAGTTTGGAGATACCCCACACAAGGGACAAACATTCCTTTTCTATTGTGGAGTATCTCGTTTCTGCCGGAAGGAGTTTCCGGCTTAGGAAGCATACAGGGAAGGGAGTACCATCATGGTATTGTAGTAACACTGCACCTAAGCCAGTATTGGAGGCATCAGTTCTTAAACAAAATGTTTTATTAATATCTGGAATCTTAAGTATAGGGTCTTTCGAAAAGATACTTTAAATCTCATTAAACTTTTCCCGAGCTACGTCGGAAAGTTCAAGAGGTTCCTTCACAGACTTTTTAAGGAAATCGGATAAGATGCCTGTAAGATAAGTAAGGTTTGGGATAAACCGTGCATAAAAATTTACAGAACCAAGAAAGCTACACATGAGCTTCTTGGTTTTGGGGAATTTAAATTCTAATAAAGCTTTGATCTTACTGGGAAGAGGCTGCAGAGAGTTATTAGAAAGTATCAGTCCAAGATGTCTAATCTTGTTATACCCAAGGAAGCATTTCTTTGGCTTGGCAGTGAGGCCATGTGAGCGTAACCTACGTAAAACTGATGTTAATGTTTGGATATGCTCGCCCCACGTGGATGTCATTACGTAAATGTTATCAAAATAAACTGAAACATTTGGCATATTACCCAAGACCTTTCTCATCAGTCTCACGTATGTAGCACAGGCAGTTACCAAACTGAAGGGCATAGTTCTATACTGCATCAGTCCTTGGTGTGTAGGAAAAGCGGTGTACTGCTTAGAAGAAGGATCTATCATTACTTGATGATATGCCTGCGCAATATCAATCTCTGAAAAGAAGGAAGAGTCATAAAATTTGTGTAGATCGCTATCTATTAAGGGCATAGGCTCAGCATCCCACCGAGTGATAGCATTAAGGCCTCTGAAGTCAATAGCAAGTTTATATGAATTATCCTCCTCCTTCTTAACCATGACTACTGGTGAGCAATATGCAGATACTGAAGGTTCAGTGATCTTTAGTTTTAATAATTTGTCTACCTCTCGGTAAATGCATCCCTAAGGTGAACTGGAACTGGGTATAATTTTCGTTTGATAGGACTGTCCGTCACTAAGTCAATCTTATGGACTACCGTGGAGGTAACACCTGGAATATTACCTGGAGTTTACCTGGAGAGAGTTCCGGGGGTCAACGCCCCTGCGGCCCGGTCTGTGACCAGGCCTCCTGGTGGATCAGAGCCTGATCAACCAGGCTGTTGCTGCTGGCTGCACGCAAACCAACGTACGAGCCACAGCCCGGCTGATCAGGAACTGACTTTAGGTGCTTGTCCAGTGCCAGCTTGAAGACTGCCAGGGGTCTGTTGGTAATCCCCCTTATGTGTGCTGCGAGGCAGTTGAACAGTCTCGGGCCCCTGACACTTATTGTATGGTCTCTTAACGTGCTAGTGACACCCCTGCTTTTCATTGGGGGGATGGTGCATCGTCTGCCAAGTCTTTTGCTTTCGTAGTGAGTGATTTTCGTGTGCAAGTTCGGTACTAGTCCCTCTAGGATTTTCCAGGTGTATATAATCATGTATCTCTCCCTCCTGCGTTCCATGGAATACAGGTTTAGGAACCTCAAGCGCTCCTAGTAATTGAGGTGTTTTATCTCCATTATGCGCGCCGTGAAAGTTCTCTGTACATTTTCTAGGTCGGCAATTTCACCTGCCTTGAAAGGTGCTGTTAGTGTGCAGCAATATTCCAGCCTAGATAGAACAAGTGACCTGAAGAGTGTCATCATGGGCTTGGCCTCCCTAGTTTTGAAGGTTCTCATTATCCATCCTGTCATTTTTCTAGCAGATGCGATTGATACAATGTTATGGTCCTTGAAGGTCTTTGACGTTGGTGTTTCGCTCTATTTTGTGGCCAGAATTTGTTTTGTACTCTGATGAAGATTTAATTTCCTCATGTTTACCATATCTGAGTAATTGAAATTTCTCATCGTTGAACTTCATATTGTTTTCTGCAGCCCACTGAAAGATTTGGTTGATGTCCGCCTGGAGCCTTGCAGTGTCTGCAATGGAAGACACTGTCATGCAGATTCGGGTGTCATCTGCAAAGGAAGACACGGTGCTGTGACTGACATCCTTGTCTATGTCGGATATGAGGATGAGGAACTAGATGGGAGCGAGTACTGTGCCTTGTGGAACAGAGCTTTTCACCGTAGCTGCCTCGGACTTTACTCTGTTGACGACTACTCTCTGTGTTCTGTTAGTGAGGAAATTATAGATCCACCGACCGACTTTTCCTGTTATTCCTTTAGCACGCATTTTGCGCGCTATTACGCCATGGTCACACTTGCCGAAGGCTTTTACAAAGTCTGTATATATTACATCTGCATTCTTTTTGTCTTCTAGTGCATCTAGGACCTTGTCGTAGTGATCCAATAGTTGAGACAGACAGGAGCGACCTGTTCTAAACCCATGTTGCCCTGGGTTGTGTAATTGATGGGTTTCTAGATGGGTGGTGATCTTGCTTCTTAGGACCCTTTCAAAGATTTTTATGATATGGGATGTTAGTGCTATCGGTCTGTAGTTCTTTGCTGTTGCTTTACTGCCCCCATTGTGGAGTGGGGCTATGTCTGTTGTTTTTAGTAACTGTGGGACGACCCCCGTGTCTATGCTCCCTCTCCATAGGATGGTAAAGGCTTCCTGCAGTTCTTGATGAACACGGAGTTCCATGAGTCTGGCCCTGGGGCAGAGTGCATGGGCATGTCATTTATCGCCTGTTCGAAGTCATTTGGCGTCAGGATAACATCAGATAGGCTTGTGTTAACCAAATTCTGTGGCTCTCCCATAAAAAATTCATTTTGATCTTCGACTCTCAGTCTCGTTAGCGGCTTGCTAAAAACTGAGTCATATTGGGACTTGAGCAGCTCACTCATTTCCTTGCTGTCATCTGTGTAGGACCCATCTTGTTTAAGTAGGGGCTCAATACTGAACATTGTTCTCGACTTTGATTTGGCATAGGAGAAGAAATACTTCGGGTTTCTTTCGATTTCATTTATGGCTTTTAGTTCTTCCCACGATTCCTGATTCCTATAAGATTCCTTTAGCTTAAGTTCGATGCTTGCTATTTCTCTGACCAGTGTCTCCCTA
>NC_091339.1:31859744-31891663 GCF_038502225.1 Cherax quadricarinatus | reverse complement strand
TATGGATCCCATCACACATTGGATTACTCCTTCATGATAAAGTTGATATGTTAGCCAAGAAGAGTATCGAGAAGGAGAATGTGGAATATAACTTTGGTATAACTGTGTCTAGCATTAGGAATAATATTAGGAGAGAAGTAAATAATGAAAATGATTGTTATAGGAATGCAGTTAGAAGCCTGAGTAGATCTATAACCCACTATGATAACATGAACGTAGATAAGTATGTTTATGGAGCAACTTGCAATGTGAACAGACTGACTGATGTTGTAGTGGCCAGGCTTAGGCTTGGTTATAAGTACTTCTGGCAGTTTGGGAGACACACAGATGATGATCAAACTAAATAAGCTGTAGTGTTGATATTAGTGTAATAATAAAGCATATTCTCCTGCTTCATGAGACTGAGTTCATGGCAACCGACAGTGGCTTCAAAGCCACCTTATCTTTAATGAATAATGTACTGTGTAGGTGCTTTACATAATGAGAAGCATTTCTTTTATTCATTGGAACCATGGCTAGGGCTGAAAGTAAGCAGGTTAAAACAATAAATGGAGAAAAAGAAATTGGAATGGCTTATGCAACAAGTAGCACCACCAAACAGTACCAGCAGGTTGGTGTGGCGACCCTGTAAATTTGAAATTATGCTAGCCAAAATTAGTGCTGAATAACTGAAGGAACCGAATAACTGATTGCCGGATTTGTGATGGCGGACCTGTATTTCAAATAAGAAGCATTATAGTTGTACAAATTTGTAGCACACAAATTTATAATATAATCGGTCAAATCAAATAAAATCAATGATTTGTAGTGCAGAAACAGGTCATATGGTCATTTGATGAGTTAGTGTGCATTCAAGAGAATGGAGTGTTCTATTAGGTAATGTACAGTAATTACAAAAAACATAGTTTGATAGGGTCACAGGATATATTAGCAAAAACTGAACATTTCTGCTACTTTGAGTTCAGTTTGAAGCCATTTTCAGTATTAAAACCAATCAAAATCATTTCTATTTCTGTAATATATCTTTCATTTTATCAAATGAGACCAAAAAATCTCGAACACAACTATAAAAACATATGAAAAAACACTGCAAATTCGCTGTTTTAATTCAAAATTATGGTTGCAGTTTTTTTTTGTCTTTCATTATGCACTGCATGCTGCAGGATTTGTTTAATGTGGTGCATACCTACCACATTGATGTATTCTCTCATATCTAGGCCCAAATTTACTGTTCACAGTTTATCTGAGTGAGCTGAGCTCATGGCTTGAATCTCTGGTTTGGATCCTGGCTTCAAACCATAGATCTATGGGACGGATCCTAAGAGTAGGCCAATAAGCTAATTGGTCGTTAAGTGAGGAGCATAATGTACTGGTATTGGGTTCGTGTTAACCCTCTTTAGATATTGTTTTAATGTCATCTTTGCACCATTTATAACATTTTTAGTATACTTTTAAATGTTTATAAAATAGTTTACTGCAAACTGTAATAAACAGAATAGAGGAAATCAGCTCTAATGTACATTACTTAGGTTTGCATACTTGTTGGAGAACTGGTCATTAGTTGGAGCTGTTGGTAAACATGTAGGTCATTGAGTACCTGTAGTCAGTCATTAGACTGATTGTCAGTTAGCCCTGATATCTTTTTCATGAAGGCTGTCTTGAAATCATTCCCTGTGAGGTTCTTTTTCACAGAAACCGTATTAGAACAAAACTAAATATTTTAATTCGGTGTTCCTCAAATTAGGTAGAAACACATGAACTGAACTGAAACCATTATTGGCCAGTGTTACAGAAACATGTTTTAACCCTTTGACTGTTTTGGTCGTATATATAGCAGTTACCAGCCACTGTGTTTGACATATATATACTCATAAAGTCTAGTGGCTTCAGATCAAGCAGGAGGAAGCTGGTAGGCCCACATGTGAGAGAATGGGTCTGTGTGGTCAGTGTGCACATATAAAAAAATTCTGCAGCACGCAGTGCATAACGAGAAAAAAAAAATCCAACCGGTTTTTTTAATTAAAATGCCGAATTTGTGGTCTATTTTCATATAGTATTTATGGTTGTATTCTCATTTTCTTGGTCTCATTTGATAGAATGGAAAACATATTATAGAAATAGAGGTGATTTTGATTGGTTTTACTATGAAAAGAACCTTGAAATGGAGCTCAAAGTAGGGGAAATGTTTGATTTTTTGCCGATGTTCAAAAGTAAACAAATGATGTCATTTTCCAATAAATGTCCAAGTAGCCATTCTGATATTCAGTCATGAATGGGTTGACATTATTTATACAATTATTACAATATTGCAGTAGTCTGCATAACAATAAATCTTCTATTTTTTGTTTGAATAAAAATTCAAAATAGAAAACAAGAGTAATATCAGAGGGGCTTGGAGACGTGACTGATGAACAAAGTAAATGTTATTTTAGAGCCAGGAATGTCTGCATTGTTCATTCTGGACCCTATTTTGAAATTGTCTTATTTTTCAATTTTCGTGAAATTGGCCAAATTGCAAATTTCTGACCATGTTATTGGGTAGTTGAAATCAGTAAATGGGCAGTTTCTTGTATTTAATCGATAGAAAAAATGGAGTTTTAAAGAAATAGCTATGACTTTGGTCAACTGGAATAATGGAATTAGCTGAAAATAGGGCTCAAATTGGGCGAAATCGCCGATTCGTCAATATCGCCGAGGTCGCTATTTTTGTGAGAGCATAATTCCATCAGTTTTTCATCAAATTTTGTTCTTTTGGTGTCATTACAATCTGGAAAAGATTCTCTATCATTTCATAAGAAAAAAAAAAAAATTTTTTTTTTCAGAAATTTTGTGACACCAGGAGACACCTCAGAATTTGGGGTTGCGACAGCCAAGGGGTTTTACATGACCTTAAATCAACAAGACACTGCTCCTTGAGTAAAGGAATGGCCCTATAAATTATATCCAATTTGCTTTTTAAAATAAACCTTGCCAGTAAAACAAAACAAAGAACAAACTTTATTTCAATAGAGTGGAATACTGTATACTATACAATTAAAGTGGATTACATCAATTCAATTCAATTCAAGTTTATTCTCTATAAGGATTACAATGTGGGGTTTACAGGTTTTGGATATTGTGTGGTTTACATGTTATAAAATACTAATTACAGAGGGGGCCACTAGGACACCTAGCATGGCTAGGCATTTCGGGCAGACTTAGATTAATTCTTAACATTAAATCCTTACAGATTATGGTATTAACCCTTTGACTGTTTCAGGCCCCTCTCTGAAACTGTCATTCTATGTCGCCAAATATTCGAAAAAAAAAAAATTATTTTTTCTTATGAAAATGTTAGGAATATTTTTAGTAGTGTTTTAAGCCTAAAAAAAAAATTTTGCCATCAGTACTTACCGAGATATAGAGCCGCAAAGTTTGCAGAAAGTGATGTGCGTACGGCAACAGCGGCGACCGCCGCCCACCCGGTATTCTTTTATTTACTCTAATTCAAAGGTTTCTTGCATTTTTCAATATTTTTCTGTTCCAGGTAACTTATGTGGCCTGTGAGACCAATGTAAGGTGCATTGTTCAAATATACACTCATCGTTTACAACACAATAACAGAACAAACTTTATCACTATTAGTTTGTGTATACACTTTGTTTACACAAACAAACAATACAAAACAATGTTTATTACTATTGTTCCATAATATATATACATATGTACGGTCACTAACCACGTTCCTAGAACTGCTGCAGCTTGTGGAACTCTTTGAAACATGGGTATATGCAGAGGGGCACTTCACACTCCTCACACATAAAACGAGTGTCTCTGCGTGTTTGTGGGCGTTTTGTGGTATGCATACATACATAACACCTCTTCTGAGCATTTTTCTTGGCAGTAGTAGGAGGCAGTTGTATGGGGTAGTGATCACCAGGCCTCATACGAGATGACGTACGTCTGTGGGCGCTGGTCTATTGCAGGAGTTGCTCCTTGGTACTTTGCAATTATTTGTCTGATTACTGACAGGCAAAATTCACCATATTTTGGTGTTTTGTTGGTCTTCAACTTGTATATGTTATAAGCATTTAGCATAGAGATATCAACAAGATGGAAAAAAAGTTTGATATACCACTTATAACTCTTGCGTACACAGTCTGCAAACCCAATCTGCATGTCACATTTGTCCACTAAGCGCATATTGAGGTTGTAGTCCATGACAGCTGCTGGCTTTAGAATGGGTTCATTGGTCTCTCTGTTGTCCCTGCCACTGGGTACCATTTCGTTTCTCTGAACTGATGTCAACAATGTGACATCACGTTTGTCATGCCACCGAAATGCCATGATGTCATTGGCAGCAAAGGCTTGCACCTCACCTCTGCGAGTGCCAGCGTTGAACCTTGGCATATGTTTGCGATTACCACGCACTGTGCCACACACGTCTGTCAAGTTCACTAGCAAGAAATCACTGAGTAAGGGGCTTGTGTACCAGTTATCAGTAAATAACATATGCCCCTTACCAAGATATGGTTCCATCATTGTTCGAACCACATCACCAGAGATACCCAATAACTTCATGGTATCTCTCAAAGTATTACTGCCAGTGTACACAATAATATCTAAAACAAGACCACTTCTGCAATCACACAGTACAAATAGCTTTATACCAAAGCGTTTCCTCTTGCTTGGTATATATTGCTTGAATGAGAGTCTTCCTTTGAATAAAATCAAGGACTCATCAATAACAAGCTTCCTGAAGGGATAAAAATACATGCAGCACTTTTTGTTTCAGGTACATAAACACATTTCTGATCTTATATAACCTGTCGCTTCTGTCAGGCCTGGTTTTGTCTGAAAAGTGTAACATACGTAACAGTATCAGGAAACGATTGACACCTATAATGTCACTAAAACCTGGAGTTGAAATCAGGCGTTCTGTTGTCCAGTATGTGGTGACAGTGTGCTTATACACATGTGGCATAAGCATTATTGTGGCAAAAAACAGGTACATCTCTGCCACAGTTGTCTCCTTCCACTTGTGTAGCCGTGATTTTGGTGAGAGAATTGTATTTGCCATGGTGTAATCACAGTATGTGTTTGTTTCCCTGACAATGATGTCCATCAGGGGTTCATCGAAGAATAACTCAAAGCAGTCCAGTTCACTGGCATTGTTCCCAAGTGGACAAGATGGCTTTATTCCACTTTGTGTTTCATCAAAGTCATGGGGACTGGGAACAAACTCATCACCGTCCTGCCAATCCCAGATGCGGTCTGCTGGTGGGGTCTGGATATTGTACCGTGGTTGTGGTTGTGCAGGTTGTGGTTGTGCAGGTTGTGGTGGTGCAGGTTGTGGGAGTGTGGGGTAGGGTGAGGCTGGTTGTTGTGCTGCATCAGTAGCGCGGGTAGTAGCGTGGCCCGCTGATGGTGCCACATGGGCCGTGCCACCCTCACTATCACCACCACTGCCTCCTCCCTCACTGTCATCATTCATACCCATCGTTACAATATCGTCATCTTCACTATCAGGTCGTGGTGTAGGGCCACGGGATGTGCTCCCAGAGTTTCTCCTTCCCCTTGGAACAACATATGAAACACTACCAGACCACTTGCTACGTCGTACATACTGCCGTTTCACTGGGGAATATTCACTCTCACTGTCACTGGAACTGCTTTCACTGACCTTGAAATCACTATCACTATCAGTGCTATCATCTGGGTGTTGTACACGACCAAATAGTTTCCTCTTTCGTCCTGGTACAGGCGAACGTGAACGTGAACAAGCCGGCACAGCACCAGAGGTGGAAGGTTGTGGGTCATCTGGGTTTTCATCACTAATTACGTTATCCTGGGCACTTTTTCCGGTAACACTCACTTCAAAACCCTGGAATTCACTGTCACTGACATTTTCATCGCTGTTAGAGCTATCACTTGGGAACAAAAGACCTCCAATCCGCCGAGGAGTGAGGAACTTCTTACCGAGAGGCATGGTGAAAATGGACTGACAACATGGCGTTCCCACAATGCACCGCTGGGTGGTGGTGGCTAAAGCTCCCGCTTCACACACGGAGGGCCCGGGTTCGATTCCCGGCGGGTGGAAACATTTCGACACGTTTCCTTACACCTGTTGTCCTGTTCACCTAGCAGCAAATAGGTACCTGGGTGTTAGTCGACTGGTGTGGGTCGCATCCTGGGGGACAAGATTAAGGACCCCAATGGAAATAAGTTAGACAGTCCTCGATGATGCACTGACTTTCTTGGGTTATCCTGGGTGGCTATCCCTCCGGGGTTAAAAATCCGAACGAAATCTTATCTCTCTTATCTTATCCCAGATTTTTTTCACAGGGTGCACACCGACCACTGAGACCCATTCTCTCTTGTGTAGGCCTACCAGGCCTTTGGCGCTTGATTTGAAGCCGCTAGAATTTGTGCATATAAATACGTCAGAAACATTGGCTCGTAAGACGTATTTATACGTCAGAAACAGTCAAAGGGTTAAGGCTAAGTGACTACATCATAATTTGTGAGTTTAGCAATGTGAATGCTTTTATTTTGGCACAATACAAAGTGTCTATATTGGAGTATCATAGGCAAACTTATGACTAGTTAGGATTTATTATTTTAAGATTAAGATTAGTATTTCTGGGCTTATAGTCAGTGGGTGAGTGAGTGTAATTGTGAACCACCAGGTGGTTATCATGTAGTTAGTTGTCGGGGTGTATCAGGGAGATAAGATGTTTTCTAACTGTAGTTTTGAAAGTGATGAATGTATCTGCAGTTCTAGAGTTTTCAGGTAGGGTGTTCCAGATTTTAGGTCCTTTTAAATACATTGAATTTTTGTAAAGGTTTAGTCGAACATGGGGAATGTCATAGAGATGTTTGTGTCTGGTGTTATGCCTGTGGGTTCTGTCACAACTATCAAGAAAGCATTTTAGGTCAAGGTTAATATTGGAATTTAAGGTCCTGTAGATATAGATTGCACAGTAGTAAGTGTAGATGTTCTGAACAGGGAGTAAGTTTAGATCTGTGAAGAGGGGGGGGGGGGTGTTGCCAGGGATGGGATTTAGTGATTATTCTTACTGCGACTTTTTGTTGGGTTATTATTGGCTTTAGGTGTGTTGCTGCAGTTGAACCCCAAGCACAGATAGCATAGGTGAGGTATGGATATATAAGTGAATGGTATAGGTTGAGAAGGGCAGTTTGCGGCACGTAGTATCTTATCTCGGAGAGGATCCCCACCAATTTGGATACTTTTTTTGTTATGTGTTGGATATGGGTGATGAAATTTAGGTTGTTGTCGAGGTATAGGCCAAGGAATTTGCCCTCATTATGTCTGGCAATTAGAGTGTTGTCGATCTTAATGTTAAGTTGCGCAACACCTGCTCTGCTACCAAACATAATATAGTAGGTTTTGCCAGTGTTAAGTGTAAGTTTAATGGCTGTCATCCAAGCCAATATTTTGAGCAGCTCCTCATTAACAATGGTGTTGAGGGTGGCAAGATTAGGGTGGGAGATGACATAAGTCGTGTCGTCAGCAAAGAGAATGGGTTTCAGGTGTTGGGATATGTTTGGAAGATCATTGATGTAAATGAGGAAGAGCAGGGGTCCAAGGACACTTCCCTGTGGAACTCCAGTATCAAGTTGCCGTATTGATGAGGCTGTGTCTTTAATGGTGACATACTGATACCTATTAGAAAGGTAGGATTTAAAATATGCAAGCGCATGGCCTCTTTTACCATAGTGGTCAAGTTTGTGGAGTAGGATGCCATGGTCTACTGTGTCAAACGCTTTTCTTAGGTCAATAAAAATTCCTAGTGGATATTCCTTATTTTCCAATGCTGTGTAAAGCAGGTCTAGCATTTTTATAATTGCATCATTAGTGCTTATATTTTTCCTGAATCCAAATTGGCAGGGGTTGAGTATGTTTTGTGACGTTATAAATGAATATAGTCTCCTGTGCATGAGTTTCTCGAAGATTTTGGATAGCAATGGTAAGTTTGACATTGGCCTATAGTTGTTTACGTCTGTAGGGTCACCACCTTTATGTATTGGTGTAACCCTTGCTGTCTTGAGTAGTGTCGGGAAAGTGCTAGTTTCTAGTGACTTGTTAAAAAGTAATGAAATAGCATGCGAAAGGATATGGGCTGCTCGCTTGTACAATAATGGTGGGACGTGAGACAGATTCCCCGAGTTATTTTTAAGTGACTTTATGATCGCGGTGACTTCGGTGGGCTCAGTTGGTTCAAGATAGAAGGAATTTGGGAAATTCCCATCTAGGTAGTCCCCGGCACAGGCATTGGTACGTGGGATTTTACTGGCGAGATTAGATCCTATGTTTGAGAAGAAGTCGTTTATCTTGTTAGCTGTATCAGTGGGATGCAGCGATGTTTCATGAGGTTTAGTTAGAACAATATTCTTGTTTTTTTTCAGTTTGTGGGTCCCCAGAATCTGGGAAAGTGTTTTCCAGGTCTTTTTTATATCTCCTCTTGTGTCAGTGAATCTTCTGGAGTAGTACAGTTGTTTGGCTTTCTTTATTAATTTGGTGAGAACTGTTGAATATTGTTTAAGAATATCTTTGTGTATTAAGCCCTGTCTATATTGCTTTTCATATTGGTGTTTCTTATCAATGGATTTCAGAATGCTGCTGGTTAGCCATTGGCAACCAAGCCGTTTATTCGTGATCTGTTCAGTTTTTATTGGACAATGTTTGTTGTATAGTCTAAGTATTTTGTTAAGAAAAATGTCTGTCCAGTCGTCAATACCATTGGCATTGGAGAATTCTGTAGGCCAGTCAACTGTCTCTAGGTCTGCTGTAAAATTCCTTATTGAGGCCTCGTCATGGAGTCTAAATGAAACTTTGTTGTATTCAAGTGGTGGCTTACTAATGTTTGTTAAGAGGAAGGTTGGGTAGTGGTCAGTAGTGCTGTCTGTGATTATCCCTGATTTAAGGGGGACTAGTATATTGGTCCATATGTGGTCTATTATGGTTGCACTTGTCTCAGTGAGCCTGGTTGGTTTAGTTATTGTTGGTATGAGAAGTGTGTTGTTCATATTGTTGATGAAATCAGTTACAGTCTGATCATCTGGTAGGCCAAGGTTGATATTGAAGTCTCCAGCTAAGAGAAGGTGGTGCTTGTTCATTTGCCTGTTTGCTATTAGTGACTTTAGATTCTCACTGAAGTTTGGGATGTTTGTGTGGGGTATTTGGTATATGGCACCGATTGTTATAGGCGTCTTGAGGTTTTTTACAGTAAAATTAGCAAAAATGTATTCCCCATATTCATCACTAAAGCAATTAGTGCTAATACAAGATAGTTGGTTAGAGTAATAGATTGCAATACCACCCCCAACTTGGTATGGTCTACAGTTGTGGATTGCTGTGTATCCTGGTAGTGGGTAGATATCAGTTGTGTCCTGCTTAAGCCAGGTCTCAGTAAGAATAATGCAGGAGAAGGGTGTCTTTAGTGACTCAAGGAGTGCCAGGAGGTCATCATAGTGTTTGCTTAAGGACCTGATGTTGTAGTTAGGAACTGATAGACTTTGAGCAGTGTTCAGGATAGTGCTGGCTTGTGATGCTGTGTAATAAAGGCAGTTACTTTCCAATAAGTTTTGATTGTGTGTTAGATTACGGAGGTTTAGATCAGGGTCAACATAATCATTCATCTTTTAGGTTTAAATAGTGGTTGTTTATATCCTGTATTATGTGGTGAGTTCTAATACTGATTTCTGTGATGAATGGTTTGAAAAACCGACAAGTTGAAGATTGAGACACTTATGCAGCATATGGGAATCTTTATTCAGGAAACGTTTCGCCACACAGTGGCTTCATCAGTCCAATACAAAGAGGAAGGCGTAAGGAGAGGAGGAGAATGAGGTAATCAGTCCCTCAGCCTGGAGTTGATGTGTTCAGTCCATCAATCTTGTAGAATATGCAGCATATGGGAATAAGATTCCCATATGCTGCATAAGTGTCTCAATCTTCAATACTGATTTCTGTAGTGGTGGGAGGTTTGGATAAGTATACCGCTAAAGCACTTTGATCATATAGAGTATAGTCACTAATAAACATAATGAAATTGATATTGTCTATGTGTTGTGCTAGAATGAGCTAAAGTACAGCTAGGTATAAACTAATACTATAAAAAAAACAAATTACAAGTGGCACCAGACTCACTCTTGTAATTGCACTAATTTAGTGTTGTCTATGTATTGAGCTAGAATGAGCTAAAGTACAACTAGGTATAGTTAGTTTAGGTGTTGTCTATGTATTGAGATAGAATGAGTTAAAGTACAACTAGGTATAAACTTATAAAAATACAAAATAAAATGGTACTTGCAATTGCACTAGAGTCTGATATAAGTTGTTAACAAGATCAAGAGTATAACTAGATTTAAATTGACAAAATAATAGCAAAAGAATAATAAGTAAAAAATAACAATGGCAATGACTTGGTTATAATATGATAGTAAGATGGTAGACAGGTACACAGGTACACAGGTACAAAGGATAATATAAAGGTTGGAGTTGAATATACAAACTTGAAAATTTGGCAACAAAATGTTATGAAAAGTATAAAATAATGATTTATGTACAAAAGTAAAATTGAGTGGTAGTATATATGGTGTTTAATAAAATTTCAGTAAGTAATAATGATTACAAAATAAGATTAATTAGCAAAAAAAGTGAAAAAGTAATGTTTATTTCAAGTATTAAATTTTAAGAACAGTTTTTTGGATTCAATATTGCACTGGTAGTTATACTAGAGGTTATTTGGCAGTACAAGGTAATTAAGAGTACTCTAAGATAGTAAATGTGGTATTAAAACAGGTTATGGTAATTAGACAAGTAATGGTAATTAAATGATGTCAAAAATGTTAAGAGTAAATTGTACTGATAGTAAAAATGGTAATTAATTATTAATTTTAGTAAGTAATATCAATTAATAGTATTTAAAAAAATATGAGGTAGTAATATGGACAGAGAAAGTATCAATTCAGCTAATGTTTAAGCAAACAATAGTAAATAAAAAAATTACATAAGGTGACTTATGCTTACTAGTAAAATCACATAATGAGGTAGTTGATTATTTAATTACTAAGAGATTGTACAATGAAATTTGAACAATAATGGAGCAAAACATACACTACACTACGTAGGCTTTTAGGTTGGACATTGTTTAGTTATTCTCTGTAAGATTAGTATCCCTGAGAAATCGTGATAGGTCATTCTCATTCGTGATTGTGTACAGTTGACCTACATTTGTTTTCCTAACTAGAATTTTCCCATCCCATGTGAAGCATTGGTGTATTGTGTCATTATTCTCCAGCTTAAGTTTTCTGACTCTATACAGGAGGTTCTGACGTTTTTTGGTAAGACACTCGTTTATGTATACCTCTTTCTTTACTTTAATAGATGCAATTATTAAGTCTTTTTTCCTGTCATGTGAGTGGAATCTAAGCATAACACTTTTTCTACCATGGGATCCTAGTAACCTGGCTTCCTTTATTTCTGACTCTGGTACTGTAACTTTTGTTTGGTCCTTTATGATCTGGAGAGTAATTTCTTTACTGTTTGTTTGGTTCATATCACTGGGAAAAAGTGGACTGTTAACTATTACTGCGTCCGATAGTTTATCTTGTTCAGTTTTATCTTCTTGGAGAGCAAAGTAGTCACTGAACTGGTTATCTGAGTTGTTCTTCCATTCTTTTACTGCTTCTTCAACCTTTGTATTAAGAGATATTATTTGTTGGGTATGGCTATCTATGACTGTCTGGATGGTCTTGCCATAGTTAGTCATTCCTGGTGTTGATAACTTTTGTTCAAGACTGAGGATTTTGTTCTCGAGTTGTGTCATCCTGATGTCTTGTTTTGTTAGCGTCTCTCGAAGATTCATATTTTCAATAATTAAGGTGGAGATGCATGACTTTAGGGTATCTGGATCGTTGGTCATACCTGAGAGACTACTTGGTAGGTTGAATCCAGGGAAGAGAGGGGTGGTTGGGCTGGGGGCAGCCATGTTTGTTGTTATTGTTGTGGTGTCGCCTTGAGCGGTGGTGAGAGGGGTGGTAGCTGGGCCGGCGTCGTCCTGTGTACACTTGTTGAATAGTTTATTTTTCGGTGTTTTCTTGCTGGCCTTGGTGCTGTTTCCTCTGAGATTGCACCTCATAATACTACAGGAATTGTTGTAGTTAAGAAGAAGTTGTATTTATACAAAGCTTAGGGTTACGTTGTTCGGCTGGCAGCGGGGTGTTGCTTTGGGTTTGAGGGCAGTCTTCCTTTGATCTCTATTATTTTCAATTTATAGGTTTCACTCTTGGTAATCTTTGGTCATTCTGGGTGCTACGTTGGGTAGTGCAGTTTTGCTTGTAACTAGGTCATCATAGGAGCATGGTGGCTCTGATAGTTGGAGAAAAGTACGGAGCTTGGAGGTCGCTGCTGTTGCTGCCGCTGCCGCTGTTCACATATAGAAAATCCTTTATTATGCAAGGTATTTCTGGCAGCTTAAATTCATATTGTCATTACAGTGGACCCCCGCATAATGATATTAATCCGTTCATGAGAGCTCATTGTTATGCGAAATTATCGTTATGCGAATGAATTTTCCCCATAAGAAATAATGGAAATCAAATTAATCCGTGCAAGACACCCCAAAGTATGAAAAAAAAACATTTTTACCACATGAAATATTAATTTTAATACACACAAACTGAAAAAGGCATGCACAATTACATGACACTTACCTTTATTGAAGATCTGGTGATGATTGATGGGATGGGAGGAGGAGAGAGTCTTAGTGTTTAGAAGGGGAATCCCCTTCCATTAAGACTTGAGGTGTCAAGTCCTTTTCTGGGGTTACTTCCCTTCTTCTTTTAATGCCACTAGGACCAGCTTCAGAGTCACTGGACTTCTGTCGCACAACATATCTGTCCATAGTGGCCTGTACCTCTCTATCCTTTATGACTTCCCTAAAGTGTTTCACAACATTGTCAGTGTAATAGTCACCAGCACGGCTTGCAATAGCTGTGTGAGGGTGATTTTCATCCATAAAGGTTTGCACTTTCAGCCACATTGCACAGATTTCCTTAATCTTTGTAGTAGGCAACTTCTTAAATTTCTCTCTCCCCTCCTCTGAACCAGTTTCCTCAGGTCTGGCCTCTTGCTCTTGAAGTTGATCTAGCAGCTCATCAGTGGTTAGTTCTTCATTGTCCTCCTCCACCAACTCTTCCACATCATCCCCACTAACCTCCAACCCCAAGGACTTTCCCAATGCCACAATGGATTCCTCAGCTGGCATACTCCTCTCAGGGTTAGCCTGAAACCCTTCAAAATCCCTTTGGTCTACACATTCTGGCCACAGTTTCTTCCAAGCAGAGTTCAAGGTCCTCTTAGTCACTCCCTCCCAAGCCTTACCTATAAGGTTTACACAATTGAGGATATTAAAGTGCTCTCTCCAAAACTCTCTTAGAGTCAGTTGAGTTTCTGAGGTCACTACAAAGCACCTTTCAAACAGAGCTTTTGTGTACAGTTTTTTTAAGTTTGCAATAACCTGCTGGTCCATGGGCTGCAGGAGAGGAGTGGTATTAGGAGGCAAAAACTTCACCTTAATGAAGCTCATGTCCCCATAAAGTTGCTCTGCCATGTCTGTAGGATGACCAGGGGCATTGTCTAACACCAGGAGGCACTTAAGGTCTAATTTCTTTTCAGTTAGGTAATCTTTCACTTTGGGGGCAAATGCATGGTGTAACCAGTCATAGAAAAAGTCCCTAGTGACCCATGCCTTACTGTTTGCCCTCCACAGCACACACAAATTTTCCTTGAGGATATTCTTTTGCCTGAACGCTCTGGGAGTTTCTGAGTGATACACTAATAAAGGCTTCACTTTGCAATCACCACTAGCATTGGAACACATCAACAGAGTAAGCCTGTCTTTCATAGGCTTATGTCCTGGGAGTGCCTTTTCCTCCTGAGTAATGTAGGTCCTGCTTGGCATTTTCTTCCAAAACAGGCCTGTTTCATCACAATTAAACACTTGTTCAGGTTTCAGTCCTTCACTGTCTATGTACTCCTTGAATTCCTGCACATATTTTTCAGCTGCTTTGTGGTCCGAACTGGCAGCCTCACCATGCCTTATCACACTATGTATGCCACTACACTTCTTAAATCTCTCAAACCAACCTTTGCTGGCCTTAAATTCACTCACATCATCACTAGTTGCAGGCATTTTTTTAATTAAATCCTGATGCAACTTCCTAGCCTTTTCACTTATGATCACTTGAGAGATGCTATCTCCTGCTATCTGTTTTTCATTTATCCACACCAATAAGAGTCTCTCAACATCTTCCATCACTTGCGATCTCTGTTTCGAAAACACAGTTGAACCTTTGGCAAGAACAGCTTCCTTGATTGCCGTTTTGTTGCCCACAATAGTAGCGATGGTTGATTGGGGTTTATTATACAACCTGGCCAGTTCGGAGACACGCACTCCACTTTCATACTTATCAATGATCTCTTTCTTCATCTCTATAGTAATTCTCACACTTATTGCTGTAGGGTTGGCACTAGAAGCTTTCTTGGGGCCCATGGTCACTTATTTTGCAGATAAAATCACCAAAAACACTGTAATAATACAAAATGTTCTGATTGTATGCTTAGATGTTACCGCGGAGGCTGGCTGGTAAACAATGCCACCGGCGGAACATGTGAGGCTGGCTAAGGCCGCACATTAGACGCGTCTCGGACGAACAGCGTTGAGCGGGTTTTTTAGCGGTATGCGAGGCAAAATCTTAGCGATAAAATGTATCAGTATGCGGATTTAGCGTTATGTAAGGCCAACGGTATGCGGGGGTCCACTGTATATGATAATAAGTATACAGGAGGATCGTGTTTGTATGGCAGTCAGGTTCCCGACCCTGGCTGATAAGTGAAAATTGCTGGCAAGTGGAAATTTTTTTTTTTTTCAGTGCTGAATGCATCTAAAATGCCATAAAACATGTTTACACTATCATATAATAAGTGCTCAATACAGCTAGGCCCCAAAAAAAGATAGAAAAGTGAAGTAAATATGTACACAATACAAAGATAGAAAAGTGAAGTAAATACCCAATACATACAATTCTTACTTTAAAATATTGTACTGAAAGCTTGTACGTGATGCAGCTGTTGTGTGAAAATGGTGATAATGGCAGAAAAGTGTAAAAGGCACCGAACGTAACGAACAATGGCTCAATTGAAAACTGGCAAAATTGTGGTACGGTGCAAATGTATTGCCAAAAAAATAGTGCCCTCCTGTACTTAGTTTGTAAAATATTGGAGCACAGTAGACCAAATAGTATTGGAGTACAGTAGACCTCTATTGTGGGAAAAATAGGGTTACATTCCTGGGAGCCCCAAAAAAAGCCAGACAACTTTTTTATATTCCTCCAGTTCTTACAAAAATAAAAGTAAATATGTAATTGTAGTTTATTATTGTGCTGTATTATGCTGTTTTTACTGCGTCAGACTACAAATGCAAGAGAAATAATAGTATTTCTTATCTTAAATTGTGGGTGCTGGTGTTTGTGGATGATTGTGAAGAGAGCGGAGAGTTATGTTGTGGTCCTACTGGGCTGAGGTGGATGGTAGAGGTTCTGGTACTGAAGCCGATGGTTGAACTGGAGTGTGCAGTCAGTCAAATTAGTAAGTCAGTAAGTCAAGTCAGTAAATCAGTCAGTCAGCCAGTCAAGTCTGTTAGTAAGATAAGTCAGTAAGCCAGTCAGTAAGTCAATCAAGTCAATCACTCAAGTAAGTCAATCAAGTCAATCACTCAAGGAAGTCAATCAAGTCAATCACTCAAGTAAGTCAGTCATGTCAGTCATTCATGGCAGTCAGTCAGTCAAGTCAGTAATTTAGTCAGTCACTCAAGTCTGTCAGTCAGTAAGTCAGTCAAGTCTGTCAATCACTTAAGTGAGTCAGTTATTCGTCACACATACTTGTATTTATCTCAGTCTTTTTAATTGTACAAACTGAGGCTTCATTAAGGCCACAGGTTATCTCTTCTCTAATACCTCTGTTTTCTTTGTAACACTCTTAAACGCTTATACCTTTTCTTACCACTTTCAGCAACACTCGTATGCCTACTGGTTGCCATAATTGCTTGGCAGATACAAGATATGGCAATTGAAAGATCAAAACACAATTCACAAACACAGCTAGCTCTTAGGGAGCAGTCGTAATAGACATATTCATGAAGGCTGGGATGGGGTGGCGGGAGTGTTGGGGGTGGCAGGTGATGGCGGTAGGTCTTCCCTGCTGACACAATGGTTTGACCCACAACAAGGCGGCAGTTTGAGCTGGGGAAATTTTTTCGCGGCCACAAACGGAACCATGTTAAGTTAATTTTACAAAGTGTTGTATAAAATTGTTCCGCAACTTTCAAATTTTGCAATAACCAATATGTGGCAAATAAATCAGTGTAATATAATGGTTACTGTAATTCAATAAAAAATATAATTAGTGAGGTAGATAAATGTGATGAAGGAATGATAAACAAGGAC
The DNA here is from genome assembly GCF_038502225.1 of Cherax quadricarinatus. Lineage (NCBI taxonomy): Eukaryota > Metazoa > Arthropoda > Malacostraca > Decapoda > Parastacidae > Cherax > Cherax quadricarinatus. Next base: position 31,875,151 of record NC_091339.1, on the reverse strand, counting down.
AGTGAGCTAAGTACATGTGATGAAGGAATGATAAACAAGGACAGTGAGCTAGGTACATGTGACAAAGGAATGATAAACAAGGACAGTGAGCTAAGTACATGTGATGAAGGAATGATAAACAAGGACAGTGAGCTAAGTACATGTGATGAAGGAATGATAAACAAGGACAGTGAGCTAAGTACATGTGATGAAGGAATGATAAACAAGAACAGTGAGCTAAGTACATGTGATGAAGGAATAATAAACAAGAACAAGGAGGTGGGTGCATGTGATGATGGAATGATAAACAAGGACAATGAGCTAGATACATGTGATGATGGAATGATAAACAAGAACAGGAACAATGCAGGATGAATGAATTGTTCAGTATAGTTAATTGTTGTTAGGAATACATTAATGAAAGGAGTTAGTAAGTGTACAAGAGGGCCCCGCTTTAGAGCACTTCACTTGACAGTGTTTCGCTAATGCAGCAGTTTTAACTTATACCCATTCTTCATTTATTCAGATTTGCTGCAATAAATATATTCACCACTCACAAGGGCTCTGGTGGTTAACGCTCTGGCTTCACACGGTGAGGGCCTGGGTTCGATTCCCAGCCAGAGTAGAAACATTGGACGTGTTTCTTTCCACCTGTTGTCTATGTTCCCCATCAGTAAAATGGGTACCTGGGTGTTAGTCGACTGGTGTGGGTTGCATCCTGGGACACTGACCTAAGGAGGCCTGGTCACAGACCGGGCCGTGGGGGCGTTGACCCCCGGAACTCTCTCCAGATAAACTCTCCAGATAAACTATAAACTAAGGATGTTCAGTGCTGTGTGACCCCTGTGGGTTTAGCACTTAGTTTTGATTATTATAATAATTATAAGTACAAAAATATTTTAAGGTATATAATGTGTGTACTGTATATGCATTTTTTTTTTTTTGCCCACTAATATATGAAAGTGTAAACATGTTATGAGACTTTTATATGCATTTGAAAATAAGAAAAAAACCTGTGCTTCACTTTACAGTGATTTTTGCTGTATAAGTGGGGCCCTACAGTAGCCCAGAGCCTAACCTGCTGTATAAGTGGGGCCCTACAGTAGCCCAGAACCTAACCTACTGTATAAGCAGGGCCTTACAGTAGCCCAGAACCTAACCTCCTGTATAACTGGGGCCCTACAGTAGCCTGCATCCTAACCTGCTGCATAAGTGGGTCCCTCCTGTAGAGCAGTAGTGCAAAACCTAACCTGCTGTATAAGCAAGGCTTTCCTGTAGAGCAGTAGCCCAGAATCTAATCTGCTGTATTAGCGGGGCCCTCTGGTAACCCGGAACCTAACCTGCTGTATAAGCCAGGCCCTTCAGTAGCCCAGAGCCTAACCTGCTGTATAAGCGAGGCTCTACAGTAGCCTGGAACCTAATCTGCTGTATAAGCAGGGCATTACAGTAACCCAGAAACTAACCTGCTATAAATGGGGCCCTACAGTAGCTTGGAACCTAACCAAGATAACCCGAAAGAAGTCAGTGACTTATTTACTTTGTGTTCCAGATTTCTTGTCTTTATGTGGGATAAGCACTTAGTTATGATAATAATAATAACAATAATAATAATAATAATAATAATAATAATAATAATAGTAATTAGGCCCTTTTTGCACATTGAGTTTTTACAAAGATTAAGCCAAATATGGGAAATATCATTGAGATTTTTGCAACTATTAAGAGTTTTAGGGCAGAATTTATATTGGAATTTATTGTTCTGTGTATATGTAATATGCACAGTAATATGAGTTAATATTTTGAATATTAGCCCTTTGACTGTCGCAACCCCCAATCCTGAGGTGTCTCCTGGTGTCGCAAAATTTCCCCCCCCCAAAAAAAAATTTTTCTTATGAAATGATAGAGAATCTTTTCCCAATTGTAAAGACACCACAAAAACGAAATTTGATGGAAAACTGACGGAATTACGCTCTCGCGAAGTTAGTGACCTCGGTGATATTTACAAATCGGCGATTTCGCCCACTTTGAGCCCTATTTTCGGCTAATTTCATTATTCCAGTCAACCAAACTCATAGCTATTTCTTCAGAACTCCATTTTTTCCATCGATTGAGTACAAGAAACTGCCCATCTACCGATTTCAACTACCCAATAACATGGTCAGAAATTTGCAATTTGGCCAATTTCACGAAAATTAAAAAATATGACAATTTCAAAATAAGGACCAGAATGAACAATGCAGACATTCCTGGCTCTAAAATAACATTTTCTTTGTTCATCAGTCATGTCTCCAGCCCCTCTGATATTACTCTTGCTTTTTATTTTGAAATTTTATCCAAACAAAAAATAGAAGATTTACTGTTATGCAGACTACTGTAATAATTGTAAAAATTACATCAACCCATTCATGACTGCATATTAGAATGGCTATTTGGACATTTATTGGACAAGACATCATTTGTTTACTTTTGAACATCGGCAAAAATCAAACATTTCCCGTACTTTGTTAGAGATAAGATAAGATAAGATAAGATTTTGTTCGGATTTTTAACCCCGGAGGGCTAGCCACCCAGGATAACCCAAGAAAGTCAGTGCGTCATCGAGGACTGTCTAACTTATTTCCATTGGGGTCCTTAATCTTGTCCCCCAGGATGCGACCCACACCAGTCGACTAACACCCAGGTACCTATTTGCTGCTAGGTGAACAGGACAATAGGTGTAAGGAAACGTGTCGGAATTTCCACCCGCCGGGAATCGAACCCGGGCCCTCCGTGTGTGAAGCGGGAGCTTTAGCCACCAGACCACCAGACCACCGTGCTCCATTTCCAGGTTCTTTTTATAGTAAAATTAATCAAAATCACCTCGATTTCTATAATATAGTTTCCATTCTATCAAATGAGACCAAGAAAACGAGAATACAACCACAAATACTATACGAAAATAGACCACAAAGTCGGCATTTTAATTAAAAAAAACGGTCAGAGTTTTTTTTCTCATTATGCACTGCATGCTCCAGGATTCTTTTTATATGGTGCACACTGACCACACAGACCCATTCTCTCACATGTGGGCATACCAGCTTTCTCCTGCCTGATTTGAAGCTGCTAGAATTTATGAGTATATATATGTCAAACACGGTACCTCGTAAACGTATATATACGGCCGCGACACTTAAAGGGTTAAGTTGGTTTAGGTCATTGAAGAGTGGGAGAGTGTGTTGTTTGGCAGTAGACTCCTCTTCAAGGGGGCCTCCTTGTTGTGATGAAGAGGCTCTTGGTCTGAGGAATTAGACCTGTCGGTCTCCTTCCTCAGACCGAACCTAATTACCCCCCAATCCCCCCTTCCCTATCCCATCCTCCCCTTTTTCCTTTCCTCTTCCTCCTCCCCAACCCTCCCTTTTGCCCTTCCTTTTGGCCTTTGGGATTTTTTCCCACAGGCACGCTAGTTCCTAGGTAGGGGAAAAGGTACTGGGGTCCATCCCATTCCGTTGAAGTTCATGGCGGTGGCGTAGTTTGCCATGGAATCTGGATTGCCTGGGGATGTCCCGATCCCTCTCCAGTATCCCGGAGGGTGGCTTTGGGTGTCTCTCGGGCGACGGGTGTATCTCTGGAAGCCACCTTTCGGATTCCGGGGTGGTGGCCGAAGGAGGTATGCTTTGTGGCGGATGTCCGGCTGCCCTCTCTTTTGTCCACCGAGGTAGCTCGGCAGATGTGAGGTTGCTATCCCGGATTGCTGGTTTACTGGCATGATGGGTAGGGTATGGCATGGGTTCCATGCTGCATCTGCGCTACTTGCTGTGCTGAGGTCCTCTTGGGCGCGGAAGGAGATTTCTGGCCCTTTCATTCCTCCTAGGAACTATCCCTCCCTGGTCCCCCCTTTTTTTATTTTTTTATTTTTCTTTTCTTTTCTTCTTTCTTTTTTTTCTTAAAAACAAAAAGAAAGAAGTAATGTAACCATGGCAGCCCTAGTCCATGAACCTGCTACCCCTGGGCCCCTTCTTGATACCGCACCCTGTTCTGACCACGCCTCGTCTTTGGACCACTCTTCGGACACTCCTCATGCCTCTGTACCTCTTGCCAGTGCTGTTTCCTCACCCGCTTCAGGTACTGAGGTCTCGACTGACTCCTTCGATTTATCTGACCTCCACTCTCCTTTGACTATGCTTCCGGCCTCTCCCTCTACAGTGCGGCAATTTTCGAATCGCCGGCCCATTCCACGTCGGACCAACTCTGGTCTCACGCCTAAACGCCAACGACAATTACCTGCTGATGATGCTTCTCCACCTTCTCGTTCTTCTCAGAAAAGATCGACACGTCCTGCACTCCCTTTCCACGCTCAGTTTCAGAATGAACAATGGACTAAATTCTTCACTTTATGACCGACTTCCTCTACTGCCTATCTTTCTGACCACAGTATTGGCAAGGCACTCCTACGCCATGTTGGTAAAGATATTTCTTTTCATGCTCTTAAGAGCGGTACGCGCATCATCACTGTACAGAATGCTACCCAAGCTCATGATCTTTCTCTTCTTTCCCATATCGATACTGTTCCTGTCACTATTGAAAAACATCATTCCCTCAATTCTTGTAGTGGTACCGTCATTCTGCCCCATACCATAGCTCAACAAAATTTCCAGACATGTGGCAATGACATTCTTGAACAGCTGGAACTCCAAGATCTCCCAATCCTCAAGGTAGACACTTATGTTCTTCCTGCCCGCGGGCGGAGACAATACCCTAGCAATGTAGCTCGTTTAACTTTTGACAGCCGTGAACTCCCATCCTCAGTTTATGTAGCAGGACATCGGTTACAAGTTCGAAAGGTGATCCCTACACCGCAACAGTGTAGAAATTGCTGGCGATTTGGCTATCCAGCGAAATATTGCAGATCTATAGCCGAATGCCCAGTCTGTGGTGCTGATGACCATTCTAATATGTCTTGCAATCGACCTCCCTCTTGCCTTAATTGTCATGAGGCTCACCCTTCGTACTCTCGCCGCTTCCAAGTCTACTTAAATGAGCGTGAAATCCATTATCTCAAAGAGGCAGAAGGTCTCCCTTATGCCATGGCAGTTTCTCATCTCCGCCTCCAAGGGAGACTACCTCGTGTTTCTTATTCCTGTGTTTCAAAACGTCCCCTCACTTCTGGGGTCCCATCTTCTGCAGCCTCCTCTGTGGTTACCTCTCCCATAGTCACTCCTGTATCTAATTCTTTTGCTGTCCTAGGCTGAGACGTCCCTACTTCAACGCCTCAGTCTGTTCTTGCTTCTTCGTGTTCTCCCTCACAAGCCTCAGTATCGACGAGATCTCGTACAACACCTCCTCCCAATTGTCCTTCTACTTCTCAGAAGTCAAAAAAAGGTCCTTTAATCCCTCCTTCCCTTCTTCTACCTCCTCATTTTCCCTTCCCTATCACTGTACCTAGTTCTTCCCCTCTCACTGGCTCTGTTAAAAGTGTAGAGGTTCACCCTCCTCCTCGTACTGTACGTTCCTCCCCTATTCCCTCCCAAGTTTCTTCCTCTTCTGCCACCTCCCAGGTTTCTGCCTCTTCTGTCCCCTTCCATGCTTCTTCTCCAGTTCCCTCCACCCTTTCGTGTCCCCCCTACCTTGGTACAGTCCATTACAGTTCCAATCTTTACTCATCCTCCCCCTACCATCTCCAGTATTGTCTCCCATACGACGTCTCTGAATTCCGAAACACTTGAAGCAATCTCTGAATATATTGCAGAGACCAAACCATCAATGGACACTGATCCACCCTCTGTTCCTTCTCTCTCCTCTCCTCCATCTGCGCAACTCCTTTCTTCACAGCGCACCATTCCTTCGCTGCTTGAACGTTTTCCGCTGCCTCTGCATGTGGACTTTTCTAACCCCTCTAGTCCATAGGAACCCTTACCTGCAGATTTCAGGTATCTTTATCATTGCCAATCATGGCCTATTTACAGTGGAATATACACGGCCTCAGGGGTAATCGGGGTGAGCTTCAGATGTTACTTTCCCAGTTTTCCCCTGTTGGTGTTTGCTTACAGGAACCAAAATTACACTCTGCTGTTATCTATCCCATCTCAGGCTATAATTTATTGTATTCTTCAGATCCTTCTCCTGATGGGACCTTTAGTGAAAGTGCCCTTCTTCTACGCACTGATATTCCGTACCATCAGCTATTCGTTCGTACTTCGCTGCATTACACACCAGCCCGTATCCACTTGCATAGGTGGTATACGCTCTGTTCTTTATATCTCTCTCCTTCTCGGGCATTATCTACTCCGGATATTGCCTTTCTTGTTTCGTCATTATCACCACCGCTTCTGTTACTTGGCGATTTTAATGCCCATCATTTCCTCTGGGGGGGGGTCTCACTGTGATTTCCGTGGCATTCAGTTAGAGGCTTTAATTGTTTCCCACCCCCTCCATGTTTTTAATACAGGTACTCACACCCATTTTTATCCTCGGACTCACACTCTCTCTTGCATCGATCTCTCAGTCTGCTCTTCCTCCGCCGCATTAGACTTCACCTGGTCTGTTCTCCTGGATTTACATGAAAGTGATCATTTCCCAATCATTCTTACTTCCCCTTCATATTCACCACCTCTTCGTATCCCACGCTGGCAGTTTGATCAGGCAAATTGGAACCTTTACTCACAACTAACTGTTTTTAGTGAGGTTCCTTCTTCGTCCTCCATTGATGAGCTTTTACACCTCTTCTCGTCCTCCGTTTTAAACGCAGCTTCTCATTCTATACCCCAAGCTTTGGGCAGGCATTCTCAGAAATGCGTGCCTTGGTGGTCTCCTGCTTGTGCTCGTGCAGTACGTTTGAAACGCGCTGCATGGGGCAGGTACCAGTACAATAGAAACACAGAGAGACTTCTTGATTTTAAGCAGAAGTGTGCGATCGCTCGCCGTGTCATCAGTGACGCTAAATGCACTTGCTGGCGAGATTATGTCTCCACCATCACCTCTGCTTCCTCTATGAGTGCAGTCTGGAAAAAGTACAGAAACTGAGTGGTAAATATTCTCCTGACCCGGCTCCTGTTCTGCGGGTTGCCGGTGTTGATATAGCAAACCCACTAGATGTTGCCAATGAAATTGGCAGTCATCTGGTTCGTATTTCTCAGGGGCTTCATCTATGCCTCTCGTTTCTTTCCTCAAAGTCTGCCAGAGAGTTAGCACCCTTGGACTTTTCTTCTCTCAGAGAAGAACAGTATAATGTGCCTTTTACACTTCAAGAACTGGAGGCAACACTCTCAGCTTGCCGATCATCGGCAGCTGGGCCCGACGACATTCATATTCGTTTGCTACAACATTTACATCAGTCAGCCCTTGCAGTCCTATTACGCCTTTTCAATCTTATTTGGTCACAAGGAGTTCTTGCACAGCTGTGGAAATCTGCCATTGTTCTCCCTTTTCGCAAACCAAGCACTACAGGACATGAAGCCTCCCACTATCATCCCATTGCTCTTACCAGTGCAGTTTGCAAAGTGATGGAACGCCTGGTAAATAGACATTTAGTGTGGTATTTAGAGACACACAACAGTCTCTCCACTCGTCAATATGGCTTTCGTAAGAGCCGTTCTACTGTTATACCGTTCTACGCTTGGATACGTATGTTTGTAATACCTTTGCGAATAACCACTCAGTTATTGCCATATTTTTTGACCTTGAGAAGGCATATGACACAACTTGGAGGTATAATATTTTGGCCCAAGCCCACTCCTTAGGCCTCCGAGGCAATCTACCATCCTTCCTTAAGAACTTCTTAACTGACAGGCATTTCCGTATTTGGGTTAATAATGTGCTCTCCCCGGACTTTATGCAAGCTGAAGGTGTCCCCCAGGGATCTGTTCTGAGCACAACACTTTTTCTCCTTGCTATAAATGATTTGGCCTCTAGTCTTCCATCAAATATTTGGTTATCACTCTATGTTGATGACTTCGCTATTGCCTGTGCAGGCGCTGACTGTCACCTCATTACAGCTTCTCTCCAGTATGCGGTCGACCGTGTTTCCAATTGGGCCACCACACATGGGTTTAAATTTTCCAGCATCAAAACTCACCAAATTACTTTCACTAGATGCTCTGTCATCTCCGATCATCCTTTGTACCTCTATGGCTCCTGTATCCCTGAACGTGATACAGTCAGGTTTCTGGGCCTCCTCTTTGACCGTAGGTTATCCTGGAAACCTCACATTACCTCTCTGAAGGCAACTTGTCATAGCCGGCTGAACCCTCTTAAAACTCTTGCTCATCTTTCATGGGGAGCTGATCGTCGAACTCTCCTTCGCCTACATTCCACCCTCATTTTATCTAAACTTGATTATGGTGACCAGATCTATTCAGCGGCCTCTCCTGCTACTCTCTCTAGCCTGAACCACATTCATCACCAAGGATTACGTTTATGTCTTGGTGCTTTTCTCTCTTCCCCTGTTGAGAGCCTCTATGCAGAAGCGAACGTTCCATCCTTATCCGATCGCCGTGATGCCCATTGCCTTCGCTACTATGTACGCTCTCATGATCTCCACAATCCTTCTATTTATAGAATGGTCACTGATATTAGTAGACATTCTTTATTTGTTCGCCGCCCCTTTTTTCTCTGTCCCTTATCTCTTCGCATTCATTCGCTCTTATCTTCTCTTCAGTTGCCACCTTTCTATGTTCATGTAGCGTCTCACTTTTGCCTACCCCCCCTGGGAAGTTCCAGGTGTTCGAGTCTGTTCTTTCTCTCTCCCTTGCTCGAAAGCCCAACTGTCTACTGTCGCTTCCCGCTCTCTTTTTCTTGACCACTTCCACTCTCATTCTCATGCCATTACTGTATACACAGATGGCTCTAAGTCTTCTGACGGCGTAGGATTCGCAGCAGTGTTTCCAGACAGTGTCGTACGAGGGCATTTACTATCTTCGTCAAGTATTTTTACTGCTGAATTGTATGCCATTCTTGCAGCACTTATCCGTATTGCATCTATGCCTGTGTCATCATTTGTGGTTGTCTCAGACTCCCTTAGTGCTTTACAGGCTATACAGAAATTTGATACACCTCACCCCTTAGTCCTCCGTATCCAACTTTGGCTACGCCGCATCTTTACCAAGCATAAAAATATTGTTTTTTGTTGGGTCCCTGGTCATGTTGATGTACAGGGCAATGAACAGGCAGACACTGCTGCGCTGTCAGCAGTACATGACCTACCAGTTTCATATAGAGGTATTCCATTTACGGACTATTTTGCTGCAATATCTTCCCACCTTCACACCCGTTGGCAACAACGTTGGTCTACTATGCTCGGTAACAAACTTCAATCTATTAAACCGAGTATAGGTTACTGGCCGTCGTCTTGTCACCAGTGTCGAGGTTGGGAGACTACTCTCTCCCGTCTTTGCATTGGCCATACTCGTCTTACTCATGGATATCTCATGGAGAGGCGCCCTCCTCCTCTCTGTGAGAATTGCCAGGCTCCATTATCAGTCAGCCACATTCTGTTGGACTGCCCACTTTATCAACGAGCACACAGAATTTACCTCCATCGTCGTCTTCGCTCCGCTGCTCTCTCAAATTCAATTCAAAGTTTATTCTCTATAAGGATTACAATGCTGAGTTTACAGAATTTGGTTATTGTGTGGTTTACATGTAGTAAAATAATAATTACAGAGTGTACCACTAGAACACCTAGCATGGCTAGGCATTTCGGGCAGACTTAGATTAAATCTTAAGTTTAAAATATTACAAAATTATGAGGTAAGTTGGTATTATGGCTAAGTGACTAAATACTAGTTTGTGAGTTTAGCAATGTGAATGCTTTTGTTTTGGCACTATACATAGTTTCAGCATTGGAGTATCACAGGCCAACTTATGACTAGTTAAGATTCATTATTTTGAGATTGAGATTGATATTTCTGTTTATGGTCAAATGGGTGAGTGAGTGTTAGTGTTAACCACCAGGTGGTATTCGTGTAATTAGTTGACAGGGTGTATCAGGGAGATAAGATGTTTTCTGATGGTAGTTTTGAAGGTGATGAATGTGTCTGCAGTTTTAGAATTTTCAGGTAGGGTGTTCCAGATTTTAGAGCCTTTGACATACGTTGAATTTTTGTAAAGGTTTAGTCGGACACGGGGAATGTCATAGAGATGTTTGTGTCTGGTGTTGTGCCTGTGGGTTCTGTCACAACTGTCAAGAAAGCATTTTAGGTCAAGGCTAATATTGGAATTTAAGGTCCTGTAGATGTAGATTGCGCAGTAGTAAGTGTGGATGTACTGAACAGGGAGTAAGTTTAGATCTATGAAGAGTGGGGGATGGGGGTGTTGCCAGGGATGGGATTTAGTGATTATTCTTACTGCGGCTTTTTGTTGGGTTATTATTGGCTTTAGGTGTGTTGCTGCAGTTGAACCCCAAGCACAGATAGCATAGGTGAGGTATGGATATATAAGTGAATGGTATAGTGTGAGAAGGGCAGTTTGCGGCTCGTAGTATCGTATCTTGGAGAGGATCCCAACCGTTTTGGATACATTTTTGGTTATGTGTTGGATATCGGTGCTGAAGTTCAGGTTGTTGTCAAGGTATAGGCCTAGGAATTCGCCCTCATTATGCCTTGCAATTAGAGCGTTGTCGATCTTAATGTTAATTTGTGCATCTCCTGCTCTGCTACCAAACATAATGTAGTAGGTTTTGTTAGTGTTAAGCATAAGTTTATTGGCTGTCATCCAAGTCGATATTTTGATCAGCTCCTCATTAACAGTGGTGTTGAGGGTGGCAAGATTAGGGTGAGAGATGACATTAGTCGTGTCGTCAGCAAAGAGAATGGGGTTCAGGTGTTGAGATACGTTTGGAAGATCATTGATGTATATGAGGAAGAGCAGGGGACCAAGGACACTTCCCTGCAGAACTCCAGTATCAAGTGGCTGTGTTGTTGATGCGTTGTCTTTAATGGTGACATATTGTAAGATAATATATAAGTAAGGTAAGATTTGAAATATGCAAGTGCATGGCCTCTTATACCCTAATGGTCAAGTTTGTGGAGTAGGATGCCGTGATCTACTGTGTCAAAAGCTTTTCTTAGGTCAATAAAAATTCCTAGTGGATATTCCTTATTTTCCAATGCTGTGTAAAGCAGATCTAGCATTTTTATGATTGCATCATTAGTGCTTTTATTTTTCCTGAATCCAAATTGGCAGGGGTTGAGTATGTTTTGTGCCATTATAAATGAATATAATCTCCTGTGCACGAGTTTCTCAAAGATTTTGGATAGCAATTGTAAGTTTGATATTGGCCTATAGTTGTTTAAGTCTGTAGGGTCACCATCTTTATGTATTGGTGTAACCCTTGCCGTCTTGAGTAGTTTCGGGAAGGTGCTAGTTTCTAGTGACTTGTTAAAAAGTAATGAGATAGCATGTGAGAGGACATGGGCCGCTCTCTTGTACAATAATGGTGGGACATGACACAGATTCCCTGAGTTATTTTTAAGTGACTTCATAATCTCGGTGACTTCCGTGGGCTCAGTTGGAGCAAGATAGAAGGAATTTGGGAAATTCCCATCTAGGTAGTCCTCAGCATGGGCATTGGTACGTGGGATTTTATTGGCGAGATTAGAACCTATGGCTGAGAAGAAGTCGTTTATCTTGTTAGCTGTGTCAGTGGGATGCAGTGGTGTTTCATTAGGTTTAGTTAGGACAATATTCTTGTTTTTTTTCAGTTTGTGGGTCCCTAGAATCTGAGAGAGTGTTTTCCAGGTCTTTTTTATATCTCCTCTTGTGTCAGTGAATCTACTGGAGTAGTATAGTTGTTTACCTTCCCTTCTCGCTGATGAACCCACCTTTCATCCGGACTCTCTCATTGACTTTTTGACAACAACTGACTTCACAAACTCTGATGCCTTCAGCCCTTTCTACCTCAATCTCTTGCTACCCTCTACCCCTGCACTATCCCCTGCCCCGCTGTTTTCTGTAACCTACTGATCGCCCCTCCCCCCTTCTGCCGCCCAATACCCTCGCTTCCTTCCCTACCCTGCAGCGCTGTATAGCCCTTATGGCTTAGCACTTCCTTTTGATTGTAATAATAATAATGGCAGTAGACTGAATAGTGGGGGAGTGTGTTGTCTGGCAGTAGACTGAAGAGTGTGGAGTGTGTTGTCTGGCAGTAGACTGAAGAGTGGGGGAATGTGTTGTCTGGCAGTAGACTGAAGAGTGGGGGAATGTGTTGTCTGGCAGTAGACTGAAGAGTGTGGAGTGTTTTGTCTGGCAGTAGACTGAAGAGTGTGGAGTGTGTTGTCTGGCAGTAGACTGAAGAGTGTGGAGTGTGTTGTCTGGCAGTAGACTGAAGAGTGGGGGAATGTGTTGTCTGGCAGTAGACTGAAGAGTGTGGAGTGTGTTGTCTGGCAGTAGACTGAAGAGTGGGGGAATGTGTTGTCTGGCAGTAGACTGAAGAGTGTGGAGTGTGTTGTCTGGCAGTAGACTGAAGAGTGGGGAGTGTGTTGTCTGGCAGTAGACTGAAGAGTGTGGAGTGTGTTGTCTGGCAGTAGACTGAAGAGTGTGGAGTGTGTTGTCTGGCAGTAGACTGAAGAGTGTGGAGTGTGTTGTCTGGCAGTAGACTGAAGAGTGTGGAGTGTGTTGTCTGGCAGTAGACTGAAGAGTGGGGAGTGTGTTGTCTGGCAGTAGACTGAAGAGTGTGGAGTGTGTTGTCTGGCAGTAGACTGAAGAGTGTGGAGTGTGTTGTCTGGCAGTAGACTGAAGAGTGTGGAGTGTGTTGTCTGGCAGTAGACTGAAGAGTGTGGAGTGTGTTGTCTGGCAGTAGACTGAAGAGTGGGGAGTGTGTTGTCTGGCAGTAGACTGAAGAGTGTGGAGTGTGTTGTTTGGTAGTAGACTGAAGAGTGTGGAGTGTGTTGTCTGGCAGTAGACTGAAGAGTGTGGAGTGTGTTGTCTGGCAGTAGACTGAAGAGTGTGGAGTGTGTTGTCTGGCAGTAGACTGAAGAGTGTGGAGTGTGTTGTCTGGCAGTAGACTGGAGAGTGGGGAGTGTGTTGTCTGGCAGTAGACTGAAGAGTGTGGAGTGTGTTGTTTGGTAGTAGACTGAAGAGTGTGGAGTGTGTTGTCTGGCAGTAGACTGAAGAGTGTGGAGTGTGTTGTCTGGCAGTAGACTGAAGAGTGTGGAGTGTGTTGTCTGGCAGTAGACTGAAGAGTGGGGGAATGTGTTGTCTGGCAGTAGACTGAAGAGTGTGGAGTGTGTTGTCTGGCAGTAGACTGAAGAGTGTGGAGTGTGTTGTCTGGCAGTAGACTGAAGAGTGGGGGAATGTGTTGTCTGGCAGTAGACTGAAGAGTGTGGAGTGTGTTGTCTGGCAGTAGACTGAAGAGTGGGGGAATGTGTTGTCTGGCAGTAGACTGAAGAGTGTGGAGTGTGTTGTCTGGCAGTAGACTGAAGAGTGTGGAGTGTGTTGTCTGGCAGTAGACTGAAGAGTGGGGGAGTGTGTTGTCTGACAGTAGACTATTTGTGGGGAGTGTGTTGTTTGGCAGTAGACTGAAGAGTGTGGAGTGTGTTGTCTGGCAGTAGACTGAAGAGTGTGGAGTGTGTTGTCTGGCAGTAGACTGAAGAGTGTGGAGTGTGTTGTCTGGCAGTAGACTGAAGAGTGTGGAGTGTGTTGTTTGGCAGTAGACTGAAGAGTGTGGAGTGTGTTGTTTGTCAGTAGACTGAAGAGTGTGGAGTGTGTTGTTTGACAGTAGACTGAAGAGTGTGGAGTGTGTTGTCTGGCAGTAGACTGAAGAGTGTGGAGTGTGTTGTTTGGCAGTAGACTGAAGAGTGTGGAGTGTGTTGTCTGGCAGTAGACTGAAGAGTGTGGAGTGTGTTGTCTGGCAGTAGACTGAAGAGTGTGGAGTGTGTTGTCTGGCAGTAGACTGAAGAGTGTGGAGTGTGTTGTCTGGCAGTAGACTGAAGAGTGGGGAGTGTGTTGTCTGGCAGTAGACTGAAGAGTGTGGAGTGTGTTGTCTGGCAGTAGACTGAAGAGTGGGGAGTGTGTTGTCTGGCAGTAGACTGAAGAGTGAGTGTTGTCTGACAGTAGACTGAAGAGTGAGTGTTGTCTGACAGTAGACTGTGTGATCATTCTTACTACAGTAACTGACATTCTTGATATCTCAGCAGAAATTGATTTACGAAAGGTCTTATTCAACTTTTCTTTTACAGTTGGTGTTTACAGTGTCAGCACTGTAGTAAACTCACCATGCTGACAACCAGTGTCAGCACACTGCAGAAAATGACAGAAGTACTGAGATGAACTAGTGTCAGCACCAAGTTCAAGGAAGCATACTACGCTGCCTGAAGTACTGAAGATCAGCAAGTGTCAGCAGTATTTCAGCACTATTGTCAATGTGTGTGTTAAAGTTGTCAGTATTTGACTGAACTGTTCAAGAAATCTTGTAATTTCTAACTTTTCCATTGAACGAAGGTAACAAAGTGTGGTACAGTGTACATATTATGTGGTACTGTGTACATATTACATCTCACAATTAATTCTTTGAAAGACTTTTAAAAAGAATCCTAATTCATGACTATGTGTGTATTTTAAGTATTTCTATATTCTTCTGTTAAACTTTTACAATAGTCATAGTCTTACCGCTATTATGAAAATAATTGTCTAACCACTATTGTAAAAATAATAGTCAAAAATTTCTCCACTAATTTCTTTCACAATATAGAGTATTTGTTATTTTGATCTGATTTCCTTGAAATATTCTTTGTATATCATCATTATGACATCTCAATGATTTTTTCATTGTACAATACGAGTGAAGAAACTGCATGAATTAGGTTAAATATTTAGCATATCAATAATCATGAAAAAACTCTTAGCAAGAAACAGTTTATTGGTTACAGTTTTACCTATCATATGGCATTTATCGGTTTATAATAGAAGTTTATTGTAATTATTATACGTATAATAATACTGATGGTAATTGTGTTGATGTGTGATTTATTGTGGAATAAGAATTGTGTTTTGTGTATGGGATATTTAAAGTTACACAACCTACACTAGCACTTGCTTAACTTAACGACCTACACTATCACGCACTTAATTTATGTGACCTACACCAGCACTCATACAACCTACACTAACACCTACCTACATGACCTACACTACCACCTACTTACTTTACGTACACTAGCACCCATCTACACAACCTACACTAGCACCCACTTACACGACCAACACTAGCACCCACTTACACGACCAACACTAGAACCCACTTACATGACCCACACTAGCTCTGACATTACTGAAATGTAATACATTATACATTGAAATTATACAAAAAATAAATTGTAATATTTAATAAGATATACAAACCTCTTTGTAAATGTTATGTGACTTATTTTTCAATTTGTATTTGTTACAAAAGTTTATGTGAAAAGAATTTTTTTATCAGTTGTCAGTATTTTTTTTTTTTTTAGAAAACCTTTACT
>NC_091339.1:31829744-31854744 GCF_038502225.1 Cherax quadricarinatus | reverse complement strand
ACCACCACCAACTCTGCCTCCAACACCACCTCCAACACCACCTCCAACACCACCACCAACACCACCACCAACACCACCACCAACACCACCACCACCAACACCACCACCAACACCACCACCACCAACACCACCACCAACACCACCAACACCACCACCAACACCACCAACATCTCCACCTCCAACACCACCACCAACACCAGCACCTCCAGCAACACCACCATCAACACCACCAACAACACCACCACCAACACCAGCACCTGCAGCAACACCACCACCAACACCACCACCAACACCAGCACCTCCAGCAACACCACCATCAACACCACCATCAGCACCACCATCAGCACCACCATCAGCACCACCATCAACACCACCACCTACACCACCACCAACACCACCAACACCACCACCAACACCACCATCAACTCCACCTCCAACACCACCACCAACACCTCTATGAACACCTCCACCAACACCACCACCAACACCACCATCAATACCACCACCACCAACACCACCACAAACACCACCACCAACACCACCACCAACACCACCACCAACACCACCATTTATTTATTTATTTATTTATTTATTTAGTAATTTTAGCATACATACAGAGGTACAAAAAAATACAGGTAAGAGCAGCATGCCAAAGCCACTTATACTATGCATAGCATTACGGGCTGGTTTAAAATTAACAAGATTAACTAAGCAATGATGAAATCAGTGATAAAACATTATTGTAAACAGATAAGTATAAAGCACAAGTGAGTATTACAAAGACAGGTCATATGGTTGCATGCATTGCTGTACATTCAGTCGAATGGAGTATTCTGTTAGGTTGTGTATTTCAAAAAATAACAAAGTTAGATTGGGTCCTAGGTTTAACATTTGTGTGATATAATTGTGAGTAACATATAGGATATACAATTTATAAGGTTCAGTTATTCAGTATTTATTTGGTTTTGAGTGAGTAAGTGATCTTTGAGAAGAGACTTGAATTTATAAACAGGTAGTGTTTCTTTTATATTTACAGGTAATGAATTCCAGATTTTAGGGCCTTTTATGTGCATTGAGTTTTTGCATAGTGTGAGATGGACACGAGGAACATCAAAGAGTGATCAGTGCCTTGTGTTATGGTCATGTGTTCTGTTGAGGTTGGCAAGGAGATGTTTGAGGGGAGGGTTAATATCAGAGTTAAGTGTTCTATGTATGTAATAGGTGCAATAATAAGTATGGATGTTTTGTATGGTGAGTAGGTTGAGTGTTTTGAATATTGGTGGAGTGTGTTGCCTGTAGTGAGAATTTGTTATCATTCTAACTGCAGCCTTTTGTTGGGTAATTAGTGGTCTGAGATGGTTAATTGTTGTTGAGCCCCATGCACAAATTCCATAGGTGAGATAGGGGTAAATAAGAGAGTGATAAAGGGCCAGGAGGGCTGACTGTGGAACATAGTACCGTATCTTCGATAGTATGCCTACAGTCTTGGAAATTTTCTTAGAAATTTGTTGTATATGTGTATGAAATTTGAGTCTATTATCGAGGTGGATTCCTAGGAATTTTCCCTCTGTTAGCTTTGTGATAGGTGATCCGTTTATTGTAATGTTAAGAGGTACATCTGTAGCTCTGTTACCAAACTGAATGAAGTAGGTTTTGTCAATGTTTAGTGTAAGTTTGTTAGTCCTCATCCAGGTAGATATTTTCTGTAATTCGGTATTTACAGTATTGGCTAGCGTGACTGGGCTCGGGTGAGAGAAGACATATGTAGTGTCATCTGCAAATAGTGTGGGTTTGAGTAATTGCGAAGCATTTGGTAGGCCATTTATGTATAGGAGAAAGAGAAGAGGGCCAAGGACACTTCCCTAGTGTTAAACACCTCCACCATCACTAGTGTTAACACCTCCACCATCACTAGTGTTAACATCTCCACCATCACTAGTGTTAACACCTCCACCATCACTAGTGTTAACATCTCCACCATCACTAGTGTTAACACCTCCACCATCACTAGTGTTAACATCTCCACCATCACTAGTGTTAACACCTCCACCATCACTAGTGTTAACACCTCCACCATCACTAGTGTTTACACCTCCACCATCACTAGTGTTAACACCTCCACCATCACTAGTGTTAACACCTCCACCATCACTAGTGTTAACACCTCTACCATCACTAGTGTTTGCACCTGCACCATCACTAGTGTTAACACCTCCACCATCACTAGTGTTAACACCTCCACCATCACTAGTGTTTACACCTCCATCATCACTAGTGTTAACACCTCCACCATCACTAGTGTTAACACCTCCACCATCACTAGTGTTAATACCTCCACCATCACTAGTGTTTACACCTCCACCATCACTAGTGTTAACACCTCCACCATCACTAGTGTTAACACCTCCACCATCACTAGTGTTAACACCTCCACCATCACTAGTGTTTACACCTCCACCATCACTAGTGTTAACACCTCCACCATCACTAGTGTTAACACCTCCACCATCACTAGTGTTAACACCTCCACCATCACTAGTGTTTGCACCTGCACCATCACTAGTGTTAACACCTCCACCATCACTAGTGTTAACACCTCCACCATCACTAGTGTTTGCACCTGCACCATCACTAGTTTTAACACCTCCACCATCACTAGTGTTAACACTTTCATCATCATTAGTGTTAACACCTCCACCATCACTAGTGTTTGAACCTGCACCATCACTAGTGTTAACACCTGCACCATCACTAGTGTTTGCACCTGCACCATCACTAGTGTTAACACCTGCACCATCACTAGTGTTAACACCACCATCACTAGTGTTTGCACCTGCACCATCACTAGTGTTAACACCTGCACCATCACTAGTGTTTGCACCTGCACCATCACTAGTGTCAACTTTGGATGACATGGTTAATATCCAGAGACCAGATAGTGTTTGAGAATATGCAAAAATAGCTTGACAAACACACAGTGCTTCCAGAATGAATCTGTAAGTGGCATTTCTTATCAGATCACTGACTTGCTTTCCATAGGCTCATGCTCCACCCATTTGTTTACAGTCATGTTAGTACGATTTTGAGAGTTGCGTGTGTGGCATAGGTTGTCAGGGGAAGTAAGGCAGTTTTGTACTATGTTTAGTATCTTAATTTTGCATTTAATGAGATGAGAAATAAAATTATATTTATTTTCATTCAGTACAATATACATTTGCTACAAGCGTGAGTGACATTTTGCAGTCTGACTGCAAAGCCTTAGGTTATGCAGAGCATTTCAGGAATCTTTAAATTTATCTTGTAACTACTGGACAGTGTTTAAATGGATTAGATTATTAGAATGCTGTGGTTTACAGTTTTTTATTTTAAGTTTGGTCATTATAAGAGTATGACAAGAAGAGAGGAGAGGAAAGAGATGTGAGGGAGATTAATGGGTAAGGATGAAACAGAGGAGTCAGGGTATGCATAACTTACAAGTGGAGGACAATAGAAAAAGATAAATGGTCCTCCACTCTTGATTGGGAATCAGATATGTTTACTTAATCATTTGGGTGGTGAGTTTATGTCTGAGGAGTGAGGGGAGACAGAAACACTGTGGTGGGTGTAGTTCTACTACTGAGGGGAGACAGAAACACTGTGGTGGGTGTTGTTCTACTACTGAGGGGAGACAGAAACACTGTGGTGGGTGTTGTTCTACTACTGAGGGGAAACAGAAACACTGTGGTGGGTGTTGTTCTACTACTGGGGGGAAACAGAAACACTGTGGTGGGTGTTGTTCTACTACTGAGGGGAAACAGAAACACTGTGGTGGGTGTTGTTCTACTACTGAGGGGAAACAGAAACACTGTGGTGGGTGTTGTTCTACTACTGAGGGGAAACAGAAACACTGTGGTGGGTGTTGTTTTACTACTGAGGGGAAACAGAAACACTGTGGTGGGTGTTGTTTTACTACTGAGGGGAGACAGAAACACTGTGGTGGGTGTTGTTCTACTACTGGGGGGAAACAGAAACACTGTGGTGGGTGTTGTTCTACTACTGAGGGGAAACAGAAACACTGTGGTGGGTGTTGTTTTACTACTGAGGGGAAACAGAAACACTGTGGTGGGTGTTGTTTTACTACTGAGGGGAGACAGAAACACTGTGGTGGGTGTTGTTTTACTACTGAGGGGAAACAGAAACACTGTGGTGGGTGTTGTTTTACTACTGAGGGGAAACAGAAACACTGTGGTGGGTGTTGTTTTACTACTGAGGGGAAACAGAAACACTGTGGTGGGTGTTGTTCTACTACTGGGGGGAAACAGAAACACTGTGGTGGGTGTTGTTCTACTACTGAGGGGAAACAGAAACACTGTGGTGGGTGTTGTTTTACTACTGAGGGGAGACAGAAACACTGTGGTGGGTGTTGTTTTACTACTGAGGGGAAACAGAAACACTGTGGTGGGTGTTGTTCTACTACTGAGGGGAAACAGAAACACTGTGGTGGGTGTTGTTTTACTACTGAGGGGAAACAGAAACACTGTGGTGGGTGTTGTTTTACTACTGAGGGGAAACAGAAACACTGTGGTGGGTGTTGTTTTACTACTGAGGGGAAACAGAAACACTGTGGTGGGTGTTGTTTTACTACTGAGGGGAAACAGAAACACTGTGGTGGGTGTTGTTTTACTACTGAGGGGAAACAGAAACACTGTGGTGGGTGTTGTTTTACTACTGAGGGGAAACAGAAACACTGTGGTGGGTGTTGTTTTACTACTGAGGGGAAACAGAAACACTGTGGTGGGTGTTGTTTTACTACTGAGGGGAAACAGAAACACTGTGGTGGGTGTTGTTCTACTACTGGGGGGAAACAGAAACACTGTGGTGGGTGTTGTTCTACTACTGAGGGGAAACAGAAACACTGTGGTGGGTGTTGTTCTACTACTGAGGGGAAACAGAAACACTTTGGTGGGTTCGTGTTGTAGCTCTGAAGCATTCAGAGATCTGTATATGAAAAGGAAATGTTTATTGTTTTACATGTAGATTTGTCTATCACACATGATGTTGAGGAGCTCGTAGTTGTCGACCTTGAGGTTTGAGGCATGGGCATATTTGATCCTTCCATTAAGAAAGCCTTTGTGGACGATACACAGATTGCAGTTTTTGTTCATTTTCATGATGTCGTGGAAGAAGATGTCATCCTCGTTCGAGCTTGGTGGCTTGGTAGGTACAGTTTCTTGGCTGAGGTCACTCCTTTCTTTGTCTGAGTTGCTGGCATCATTGTTGATTGCTTCTTCGGTGGATGCATTGCCTGCTTCTTGTGGAGTAGTGCCAGCAGGTGTGTCTTTTATGGGCAGAGAAGGTGGATGCTCAAAGGGAGGTAGTTCAGCCAGGGCTTGGATAGCCAATGGCATAAATTTGACAACTGAGTATGTCAACTGGTTCATGTCATCTGGGAAGATAGGTTGTTACAGTGGAAGATAGCAATGATTGTTGAGTTTATGGATCCTGACCATTCCACATTGTGTAGTTGAGTTGTAATGATGTTTGTATCTTGGGAGAATCTTTTAGTAAGGTGGATTAGCAGCTGGAGCTTGTAGCATGGTCTGGGTGCTAGTTCTGGGTTGGCTGTTTTCTGCATAGGTGGTGCTCTTTACTGGGTTGAGCTGGGCAGTGTTGGTAGACACTTGGTGTCTACTTGTTTCTTGGCAACCAGTTCCTTCCTAATAGAATATTTGGCTGCTAGTTGCAGTGTTCTCCACACCAGAAGCAGGCTTGTTGTCCTTGTTACAACTACTGGCCTTATGTCGTAACAAAAGGGAAATAATGACTTTTGACGCTTCTTTCAGATCTTTATTTAATACACATATTAAGTCCCTTTTCGTATCTAGTAATCAGGTTAAAAATAAAATCCCATGCTCTCGGGGCTGTTATATGACCCCTAGTGACACTTCACATAAAAGAACATAATTCTATGTTTAAGTTCTTGTAAATTATTAAATAGCCACACCACAAATAATGGATCCATCGGTTTAAAGGAACGAAGTTTGGATTGTTGATCATACCTACTCTTCATTTTTGTCTGAGCTTGGAGTAAGTTCTTAGCTGCTAACTCCCGTGCTAAGGTCAGGTGGTTTTTCATTGACGTAGGAGAGCTCATAAATGTAGGTGTCTGTTTCCCGGTCCAGACTTCTTCGAGAATTTGTACTGGCCCTCAAACTTGATGTCCATATATCAGTTCAAATGGAGTAAACCCCAAGCTGTTTTCTTCATTCTCTCTTAAGGCGAACATGAGAAGGGGAATGCCTTCATCCCAGTTGTTGGAAAATTGTAGGCAATAAGCCCGCATCATATTCTTTAGGGCTTCATGGAACCTTTCCACAACCCCCTGGGATTGGGATCAGTAGGTAGTAGCGTAAACCGATTTAGTCCCTAACTAAGACAGCGCCTCTCGGAAAAATTTTGAAGTGAAATTCGACCGCTGGTCGGACTGGATTTCTCTCGGAAAACCAACGTGAGAAAATAACTTTATCAAAGCTCATAATATAAGGCGAGCATTAATCTTCCTGAGGGGGATTGCCTCCAAATGCCTGGTAACAGTGTCCATAATGGTGAAAAGGAACTGGTTGCCCTGTTTAGTTTTGGGCAGTGGCCCAACAGTGTCAATCACCAAGTGTGAAAAAGGTTCACTTTCCACTGGAATAGGGTTCAGCGGCACTGGGGGTAGATTATGTGCTGATTTACCAATGAGTTGACACACAGGACAGCTCTTCACATAATTCTCCACCATCTCTCTCGTATTTGGCCAGGTAAAATGTTTGGCAATTTTCCTGTAAGTCTTCTTTTGTCCCAAATGCCCACCTAAAGGGCTGTTATGGGCGAATTTGCAAGCCAAATCTCTAAAAAGGAAAGGTAAGACTACCAGATGGTCACCTTTAAGCGATCCTTTTTTCTTCAGTATTCCTTCCTCCCAGTAGTAACAGAGGTCCATATTACGGGCTTCCTCTCCCGACACAGCAAGTTTCCGGAGGTTATGCAGGGAGGGGTCTAGTTGGAGTTCCTTAACCAGATTTTCCCTTAAAAATAAGTATTTCGGACGTCGCTGACTTCAGAGTGTGTACTGGTTCCGTATGGATCGTTGAACCAAAACTTGTGCTCCTGTCAAATAACTTTTCCATTCCCAAGCCAGTATCGTTCGTAGTGCTTTCGGAAGCCAAAGGAGACCGCAATTGTTTAGCCATAGCCCTGGTTACCACACTCAGGGGAAAGAGAGTAGGTTTGTCCCTTCGAGCCTCTATGACGTAATTATCATTAGTTGAATTTTCTATCATTATAGGCTCTTTCCATATTCCACCCTTTGCTAGGTCATTTCCTAATAGTAGGTCGACACCTTTTATAGGGAAGTTGGTGGGGGACACTCCAATTGATGCCCAGCCTGTAAAAATAAGGGTTTAGACTTAAAGTTTGCGTATAGGCACTCGCGCAGTGGAGCCACCATAAGCCTCAGGTGGACGTCTAACCCAGTATAAGATTCTCTGGGGAGCGTTAGCAGTCCTTTTCTTAATAGGGTCAAATAGGAACCTGTGTCCCTAAAAGAGTTACTTCAACCAACAGATGATCTGTAATCCCTACTTCACTTTTGGAGAAGCAAAGGCTCATAGCTTGTGACAAATTCGATGGTGGTTTAGTCAACTAGAATGGTTAGTTCCTTTTCCGTGAAACTGAGTATCTGTCCCTAAATTAAACTTCTCTTGATAAGTCGATGAGTTAGTCAACTAGAATGGTTAGTTCCTTTTCCGTGAAACTGAATATCTGTCCCTAAATTAGACTTCTCTTGATAAGTCGATGAGGATATGACTTGAGTGGGAAGCCTATAGGGTGGGCTCTTTCCTTGGTCCCTGTCTCGTTTAAAACATTGGGATTTAAAGTGTCCCATCTTTTTCAAATGGCTTATCTGGCCTATGTTCGATTGAGCTTGGTGCTTTACTTCCAGTTGTGCTACCATATGGGAAAGGTGTGGATGAGGATCACGTCTGCCAGACGACTTTCTTTGTCCAGGCTTTAAGACTTGCTTTATTGTTTCCTTCCTACTTTTGGGTTGCACAAGCCGCTGGGAGATCTCATAATTATCGCCAATGCGGCTGTTTCTATCACAGTTGGCAGATGGCAAATGAGATACCTGTGAACTTCCTCGGGTAAATTAGCGTACAAATTCTCCAATAGCATCAGTTGAGTTGAGTCCTTTAAGGAAGTAACCCTGGAAGCTCTACACCAACGATCGAAAGCGACCACTTTTTCTCTGGTAAGGGCGCAGTACAAGCCTGAGCCTTGCTGTATAGGGACGTATGGAGTAAAGCAGCCCATTTCTCTTTGGGCCAGCCCATGGAATGCGCCTGATTTTCAAAGGCTTCAAAAAACACATTTAAGTCTTTCTCGTTGAATTTGGGCACCATTAAAGCTGCTTTATGTAAATCAAATGCCGTCCCCACATTTTTTTACAGTACCTTCATCTGGACGTTCTTTTTGTTGCCTTTCAAAGCGAAACATTTTTTGTCTGAATTCTTCCTCATTTAAGTGCTGTTTGGCTTTGATCTGAGAATTTTGCAAGAGCAAAATACGTTCTATTTTTTCCAACTGGTCTGACGTAAAGTTTCCAAATGGCAGTGTCACAGAGGGGATCTCATTATTATTTTTGGGGTATGTTTTAGGACAGACACTAATCCTAGTAAGATTAGCCCAAATATTCGCCTGAAGATTTGTTCCCGTATTAAGTTTATACTCGAGGAATGAACGAGGAGGGCCCTTTGGGGTTGAAAGGGGTATGAGGGTCTTATCAATTCTGACTCGATTTCGTTACTTGTAGCCACTCCTAGACCTGGGATTTTTAACTCATCGAACTGAGAAATCAAACTGCCTTCCATATCTTCCAATTCCGGCATGCCAGGTGTTTTTGGGAATAAGCTATCCCTGATCAATGATCTAAGGGTTTCCGCACTATGACGCCTATTATAAGGTATATCTAGATGTCTGGCTATTTGCCAACACGTCTGTAATTTTAGGGAGTATAAAGTGGCCCCAGTTAAATTGTCCAATACTAACTTGGTTCCTCGATCCATTTTTACAAATTCCCGCAAGAAGGCTTAATTTAATATAAACTGAATACCTCAGGTTCAATTAATCCCGGACAGATCTCCCTCTTGTTACAACTACTGGCCTTATGTCGTAACAAAAGGGAAATGATGACTTTTGACACTTCTTTCAGATCTTTATTTAATACGTATGTTAAGTCCCTTTTCGTATCTTGTAATCAGGTTAAAAATAAAATCCCATACTCTCGGGGCTGTTATATGACCCCTAGTGACACTTCACATAAAAGAACATAATTCTATGTTTAAGTTCTTATAAATTATTAAATAGCCACACCACAAATAATTTATCAATATTAACAGTCTTGTATGGAAAGGCAACCTATTTAGTTATTTTTGAGAGACAATCTCTAGGGTTTACTTAAGTTAGCAATCTCTCCAATAATTAATTGTCTCATACCAGAGACTTCAAATTCTATAGAATAGCAACAATGTAACTGAGCGCTAAAGGGGCTATGCGCTTTGGGTTGAGGACCTACTCAAAGTTAGTGCTGTGAACCTACTGCCAGTACCAATACATGTTAAGCTGATGTCAGGTTGGATCACGTGACGGAGGGAGACAGACCAGTACCTAAACTAGTATCCGGCACTTAACTAGTGGTTTCCCACTACATGAAATCACTTAATATTAACGAATAACAAAACAATATAATACCCTATTAGTAATATACATACAATAAAAAGAAGAAGCACTTAACCAACAAACATAAACCTTATTATTTACAATCATACTCGAGAGTGAATTCTTTGTTCATGTGATATCAAATAATAATATATAGGCGAACAATCTTTATTTAGCTAATAATAAAGTAGTTTGCAATATAATATTACATGAAGTATTATAGCCAGGCTTTTCTCACATATGATGGTGTTTAAGAATGTAACATGCAACAGTCCTTCACTCTTGCAGGCAGTGAATTTGTGTCCTGTATGTCCACATTCTGAGCAGTAGACTCTGTCTTTCCATGGGCAATCAGATACATAATGATTGTTCTGGTAGCATTTCCAGCAGGGAGTCAGATGGTGGTATTGTTCTTATGAGATATCATGTGGGTTATTGTAGTAATGCCAGTTGATGATTCCTTCCCACAGGACCATTGAGAGTTCTAAGTATATTTTTCTGCATTCTTGGGTACTTGGGGAGGAACGCGATTTCTAATATCTTAGCCCAGGAATTGTTTCCTTTGAGGTCACATAGAATGTCGTGTACAGTTTGCATACAGTTGTTTTAGTTGATACATTTCAGAAAGATTTATTTTTGGCTTTCAGTGTTTAGTTCTTTCTTTGATTATAATAATAATTTGGCTTTCAGTAGTGGGGTCAGGGTGACCTCATAGTGCTTGTGTTGCAGGTACTTCCTGGCCTGGGTGTAGTGGGGTCAGGGTGACCTCATAGTGCTTGTGTTGCAGGTACTTCCTGGCCTGGGTGGCATTGCTGAGGTTGACATTATTGTTGCTACAGCATTGAATCACAAATTAGTTTTTTTACAGTTTGGAGATTGTTTGAATTTAACATTTAGTGCCTTACAAAAAGTGGCATCAAGCAGTTCTTTCGAGTCAACCGTGTTCTTACATCTGGCTTTAATTCTTACCCTATGAGCTTGCATAGCAGTGTGGGTACTGCTGCCACATGGTAGGGATACTACAGCTGTCCCCACATTAGAGGACTGGTGCTACACTGATGTCAGCATCAGCAGGATCAGCGAGTAAGCTGAGTGAATGTCTCTCCCCGATGGGGATTGTAAGGCAGTTTTGTGAATTAACAGTATTTGCAATGTATTATACATGTATTTCTCGAGTGTCTGAATCCACGCCAATTTAGTGTCAGCCAATTGAATGTCAACTGGTTTACAATGTATGACATTTTAACATAATATGCATTGATAAAACATTTGTAGTAGTGAATATTGAAATACAACAAAATTTTAATTATTACATACAAATACGGTGGTACCTTGAGTTTCGGCCATAATTTATTCCAGAAGGCTGTTTGAGCGCTGTTACTGAACAAATTTGTTCCCATAAGGAATAATGTAAATTAGATTAGTCTGTTTCAGACCCCCACAAATACACTTACATAAGCACTTACAAAAATGCACATATTAACTGTTTGAGTTGGGAGGTGTTGGAAACTGGTGGTGACGGTGGGACTGTGAGCATAAATGCTGTTTTGGTCTGGATAAGCAAGTAACTGTTGATGTATTGAAATATAATCTGTGCAGAATTTTATTTCAATTAGGAAAGTGCCTAGTAATAAAATTTCTGGAGCAGCTGTAGATTGGGAAGCGCTGTATAGCCCTTGTGGTTTAGCGCTTCTTTTTATTATAATAATAATGTAGATTGGAAACTTTTTTTCATTTGCATTGAGTTGTTCAAGAAGTTGAGTTGAACACTTTGTATACCAGAGACATACATGTTTCTTGTACTGTGTTTTGTTGCATCTCTTCAGGAAGTCTAAGCACCACTAAGTTGATATTCATACAGTGTCCTGTATACATAATATACACAGTAGCAAATGTGTTTTTTATGTTGAGTATATTTAAGCTTTTCAATAGTGGGATGTGTTGTCTGGAACCTGACTTTGTAATCATTTTCATAGCTGATTTTTGTTGTGTAGTGATTTTTTAAGGTAATTTGTTATTGTACATGGGCATGCAGACATACCATATACTCAGTGTGGTAGAGTTCAGTTATTTATTCTTTATTTATATTTAAGTGTTCATCATATATTAGTGGGTCAACCTGTTGTGTCCACTGCAATAGTGGAAGTAGCAGTTAACTGTCATTGGCAGTGAGACTGGTGGTTTGTGTACTGTATTTTCCCACATTTAAGGCACAATTTTTTTTACCACAATATGTCTTGGAAAATCACCCTGTGCCTTGTATGCTCAAGGTCAAGGGTATGCTTTGGGTTATGCTTTAGTAAGGATAATTAGCCTTTGAATATGATTACTAATTTAGTGTTATGATACCTCTGTCCTATGCCTTATATGCCAGGAAAATACAGTACAGTGGACCCCCGCATAACGATTTTAATCCGTGCAAGAGGGGTAATTGTTATGCGAAATAATCGGTATGTGAATGAATTTTCCCCATAAGAAATAATGGAAATAAAATTAATCCGTGCAAGACACCCCAAAATATGAAAAAAAAACATTTTTACCACATGAAATATTAATTTTAATACACACACACTGAAAAAGGCATGCACAATTACATGACACTTACTTTTACTGAAGATCTGGTGATGATTGATGGGATGGGAGGAGGGGAGAGAGAGTGTTAGTGTTTAGAAGGGAAATCCCCTTCCATTAAGACTTGAGGTGTCAAGTCCTTTTCTGGGGTTACTTCCCTTCTTCTTTTAATGCCACTAGGACCAGCTTCAGAGTCACTGGACTTCTTTCGCACAACATATCTGTCCATAGTGGCCTGTACCTCTCGTTCCTTTATGACTTCCCTAAAGTGTTTCACAACATTGTCAGTGTACAGGTTGCCAACACGGCTTGCAATAGCTGTGTGAGGGTGATTTTCATCCATGAAGGTTTGCACTTCTAGCCACTTTGCTCAGATTTCTTTAATCTTTGTAGTAGGCAACTTCTTCAATTTCTCTCTCCCCTCCTCTGAACCAGTTTCCTCAGGTCTGGCCTCTTGCTCTTGAAGTTGATCTATCAGCTCATCAGTGGTTAGTTCTTCATTGTCCTCCTCCACCAACTCTTCCACATCCTCCCCACTAACCTCCAACCCCAAGGACTTTCCCAATGCCACAATGGATTCCTCAAGTGGCATAATCCTCTCAGGGTTAGCCTCAAACCCTTCAAAATCCCTTTTGTCTACACATTCTGGCCACAGTTTCTTCCAAGCAGAGTTCAAGGTCTTCTTAGTCACTCCCTCCCAAGCCTTACCTATAAGGTTTACACAATTGAGGATATTAAAGTGCTCTCTCCAAAACTCTCTTAGAGTCAGTTGAGTTTCTGAGGTCACTACAAAGCACCTTTCAAACAGAGCTTTTGTGTACAGTTTTTTGAAGTTTGCAATAACCTGCTGGTCCATGGGCTGCAGGAGAGGAGTGGTATTAGGAGGCAAAAACTTCACCTTAATGAAGCTCATGTCCCCATAAAGTCGCTCTGCCACGTCTGTAGGATGACCAGGGGCATTGTCTAACACCAGGAGGCACTTAAGTTCTAATTTCTTTTCAGTTAGGTAATCTTTCACATTGGGGGCAAATGCATGGTGTAACCAGTTATAGAAAAAGTCCCTAGTGACCCATGCCTTACTGTTTGCCCTCCACAGCACACACAAATTATCCTTGAGGACATTCTTTTGCCTGAACGCTCTGGGAGTTTCAGAGTGATACACTAATAAAGGCTTAACTTTGCAATCACCACTAGCATTGGCACACATCAACAAAGTAAGCCTGTCTTTCATAGGCTTATGTCCTGGGAGTGCCTTTTCCTCCTGAGTAATGTAGGTCCTGCTTTGCATTTTCTTCCAGAACAGGCCTGTTTCATCACAATTAAACACTTGTTCAGGTTTCAGTCCTTCACTGTCTATGTACTCCTTGAATTCCTGCACATATTTTTCAGCCACTTTGTGGTCCGAACTGGCAGCCTCACCATGCCTTATCACACTATGGATGCCACTACGCTTCTTAAATCTCTCAAACCAACCTTTGCTGGCCTTAAATTCACTCACATCATCACTAGTTGCAGGCATTTTTTTAATTAAATCCTCATGCAACTTCCTAGCCTTTTCACATATGATCGCTTGAGAGACGCTATCTCCTGCTAGCTGTTTTTCATTTATCCACACCAATAAGAGTCTCTCAACATCTTCCATCATTTGCGATCTTTGTTTCGAAAACACAGTTAAACCTTTGGCAAGAACAGCTTCCTTGATTGTCTTTCTGGTGCCCACAATAGTAGCGATGGTTGATTGGGGTTTCTTGTACAACTTGACTAGGTCGGCGATACGCACTCCACTTTCATACTTATCAATGATCTCTTTCTTCATTTCTATTGGAATTCTCACCCTTATTGGTGTACGGTTGTCACTAGAAGCTTTCTTGGGGCCCATGGTCACTTATTTTCCAGAAACAGCACCGAAAACACTGTAATAATACGAAATATTCCGATTGTATGCTTGGATGTTACCGCGGAGGCTGGCTGGTAAACAATGGCACGGGCGGCACATGTGAGGCTGGCTGAGGGCGCACATTGGACGCGTCTCGGACGAAAATCGGTGAGCGGGTTTTTAATCGGTATGCGCGGGAAAATTTTTGCGATTAAAGCAAGCGGTATGCGGATTAATCGCTATGTGATGCCATCGTTATGCGGGGGTCCACTGTATATCATTCTGACTCATGGCACTGATTCATTGTTTCTTGATGAATTTGGTTCTTCTATTGAATTCTTTACAAAAATGTGGTGATCATTTTGTATGTGGCAACTTTAGTTACCAAATTAACTGTTCACAATGGAAGTCATGCTCGTGAAGTTTTTGGAGCTAATAAACGTGAAAGGTTTGAGGATGTATTATCACCCACCCACATTGGTGGCCATATATTGGACATGAGGTCTGTCTACTGCCAATTCTTTGCTCTTTAAAGATATTGATATAACGCCTCTTGATATTACTGTGTCTGACAACAATATCATTACTTTTAGTCTTGATATTTTCATAATTACATAAATCTTCATTTGGACGAGGTTGGTGTGATGGTGAGAGATGCTTTAGTCAAGATGGACACATCTACATTGTTTGTTGACTTGTTAGCAAAGATTCCCGATGCAGTTTTTGAGGCTGTACTTGCCTAATTGTGGTTGCAGGGGTTGATTCATAGCTCCTGGCCCTGCCTCTTCACCGGTCACTAGTAGGTCCACTTTCTCCCTGCTCCATGAGCTTTATGATACCTCTTCTTAAAGCTATGTATGGATCCTGCCTCCACTGCATCACTCACCAGATTGTTCTAATTCCTGACAACTCTATGGCTGAAAAAATACTTCCTAATATCAGAGTGACTACTAAGTTATTTTCTTTAATCACTATAATGATTTTGATATATGATATTTGCCTGTTGCTAAGCCACACAGGAGTGTGTAGTGTCAATGACATAAATTACATGGTATCTTTTCTGATTATGTAGAGTCTTGTAGAGCGGCTCAAAGATGGTCCCTATTGGGGACAAAATTGATTCTTATCATGACGATCATCGGCTCCTGTCCATCTGTTTGAATGATCTACTTGGTCTTGGTCTCGCATCTAAACCTGCTTTGCCTACTTTTGTTTCTGCGTATGAGCTGCTTGTCTAATTATTTTGAACAGAAAATAGAAGATATTCATTTAGACTCTGATTCAATTCTAACACATGCAGAGTTCTTTGTAAATGTTCTAGCTCATAGTTTATCACAGGTTACCTTTCTTTTAGTTTGTTTTAGTCAGTGAGAAGGAACTTGTGGGTTATATTAGAGGCTCTAATAAGATATGTAGTCCACTGGACCCTATAAATGTTTCAAAGATCTTATCTGTTTATGAAAGTGGATGTTTTCCCCAGTGAAGCTCTGATTCGTTCATTCCTCAAGAAAAAATATCAAAATATTGTTCTGTTTCAAATCCTAAGTTTCTTTCAGAACTGTTACTGCAGATCAACTGTTTACCTTTTTTTTTGTAGCAGAGAAATGTTTTACTGGATGTTCAGTCTGTGCATTGACCAGTTTGTTCAACTGAGACAACTTTATGCGAAGTTTGTAATGACCTAGTACTGAACACTTGTTTAGGAAATGTGTTGTTAATTTGATTGGCACACACACTGCTGCATTTGACACCATTGTTGGCACTTTCTGCTGCATTTGACACCATTGATCTTGATGCTGAAACGAAATTCTTCTTCTTTCAACAAACCGGCCACATCCCACTGAGGCAGGGTAACCCAAGAAGAAAAACAAAAGTTTCTCTTTCTAAATTTAGTAATATATACAGAATGGGTTACTAGCCCTTTGCTCCCGGCATTTTAGTCGCATCTTACGAAACTCATGGCTTACAGAGGAAGAACTCTATTCCACTTCCCCATAGAGAAAATTATTATTATTATTATTATTATTATTATTATTATTATTATTATTATTATACAGGCAGGCCCCACTTATACAGCAGGTTAGGTTCTGGGCTACAGCTGTAAAGCAAAAATCGCTGTAAAGTGAAACAGCCTTTTTTCACTTTCAAATGCATATGAAAGCTGATAGCATGTTTACACTATCATATACTAAGTAATAGAGCTAGGCCTAAAAAATGCATGTACAGCCTCTCCTCACTTAACGACGGAGTTTTGTTCCTAAGACCATGTCGGTAAACAAATTTGTTGCTAAGTGAGGAGCATACTATAATGGTAGTGGGTTTGTGTCAACCATCTTTGATATTGTGTTAATTTCACCTTTGCACCATTTATAACATTTCTGGTATATTTTTAAATGTTTATACAGTAGTGTACTGTATATTGTAATAAACAGAATAGAGGAAATCAGCTCTAATATACATTATTTAGGTATGCATACTGGTCAGAGAGCCCATCGTAAGTCCGAGTCGTCAGTAAACGAGTACGTCGCTAAGTGAGGAGAGGCTGTTCAGTACACACATTACTTACCTTAAAATATTTTCATCCTTAGCTTATAGTGAGTGGTGAATATATTTATTGTAAAAAGTTTGAATAAATGGAGAATGGGTTTAACTGAAAAATTGCTGTATTAGTAAAACATTGTAAAGTGAATCACTGTATAGATTGGCCCTACTGTAATTATTATTATTATTATTATAATAAGCAATCATTTCAGTTGTGTTTTGAGGGATGCTGCTTTGTTGATTATGTATTATGCTTTTAGTTGGTCTTATCAAGTGGTAGTCAATGATTGTGTATCTGAGTCATCTCCTTCACCATATAGTGTTCCTGAAGGCCTTGGTTTTGGACCAATATTGTTTATTGTTTATGTTCAAATTCGAGTTTCTTTTATGCTGTACAAAAATAATCTAGGTTACATGTAATTAAATATTCAAACATAAAAAAATTCACTAGTTTGCAATGCATTTTGATCCTTACTGATGGATGCCCATGGGGGTGATTATTGCTTTTATGCTACCGATATACAGGTTTACATTGTGTTATCAACCTGGAAGATGCAAAACTCTGTATACGCTTCTTGATGTTTGGACAAATAGAAAATAAACTGAAATGTCAAGAGGTAAATAGACTGGAATGCTTTGGCTCCTCTGGTTGTGGTACTGTTAGTCTGCAGATGTGGGATCAGTGAAGGCTCCCTGTGGGATCAATGAAGGATCACTGTAGGATCAGTGAGGGATCACTGTAAGATTAGTGAGGGATCACTGTAGGATCAGTGAGGGATCACTGTAGAATCAATGAGGGATCATTGTAGGATCAATGAGGGATCTAGGTGTTTACCTGGATTCTTCAGTGAGACTGTATACATTTGCAATTTTCATATTCACAATCTCCATGCAGACCGTAAACATCTTGATTACCAGAGCATCTCAGTCCTTATCCATGACTTTTTTCATCTCAAATTTATTTTTTTGCAGTTAGGCTCAAGTTTGCTCGAAATTCTCTGCATAACAGTGAGCTGAGTGGATGCACACCCAAGTGTCACCATCTCTGTACAAATTTTGTATCATGATGAAATAAAGAATTTAAATTGTCTTTTTTGTGGGTTTGTTTGTTTACTTGCTTAAAAGACTTAAGTCTGTACAGAATCGGGCTGTATAGTCCTTGTGGCTTAGCGCTTCTTTTTGATTATAATAATAATGTACAGAATCGTGCAGCTGGTATTTTCACCACCACTTGCAGTTGCAACTAGTCCCAGCTTGTATCACCAACAGTCTCCCTGTTAAGACAAAAATTGAATTTTGACATTGTTAACTAACATTTAAAGCTATTATTATTATTATTATTATTATTATTATTATTTATTATTATTATTATTATTATTATTAAGTGCTGAAGCTACCAGGGTTGTACAGTGCTGCAGGGTGAAGATTATACAAGGGGTACAGTTAGTAATTTAAATATATTAAGTTCATAGAACAAAGTATCTTGCTAATATGCTGTGCCTTTTATAATGACCACAATGGAAATGAGTCACTTTGACCATTTTGGGTTATCATGGTTGGTTATTTACACACATGTTACTATTGTACTTATGTGTATTTGTGTCTAAATAAACTTACCTTCTTAATGTTACTATGAATTACCAAGGATCCTTGAAGACTGACTGAACCTCGTGCTGTACTGCAGAAATTATTTCTAGGAAGAAGCTACTTTTTATGTAGCTGCCAGATTGTATAACAGTGGAGCAGTGACTGTTACCTGGATACCTGGAGAGGGTTTTAGGGGTCAATGCCCCCATAGCCTGGTCTGTGACCAAACTTGGTGGAGGATTAGGGTCTGATCAACCAGGCTGTTACTGCTGGCTGCCCGCAAACTGCTATATAGCCCTTGTGGCTTAACGCTTCTTTTTGATTATAATAATAATAATGCCCGCAAACTGATGCACGAACCACAGCCCGGCTGATCGGGTATGGAGTTTAGGTGCCTGTCCAGTGCCTTCTTGAAGACAGCCAGGGGTCTAGAAGACAACCAGAGATCTTGACAACCAGGGGTCTTGACAACCAGGGGTCTTGAAGACAACCAGGGGTTTTGAAGACAACCACTGGTCTAGAAGACAACCAGGTATCTAAAAGACAACCAGGGGTCTTGAAGAGAGCCAGGGGTCTAGAAGACAGCCAGGGGGTCTTGAAGACAACCAGGGAATCTTGAAGACAACCAGGGGTCAAGAAGACAACCAGGGGTCTAGAAGACAACCAGGGGTCTTGAAGACAACCAGCACCATACTACCATGGTGATGAACTGCCACCAGTACCATACTACCAAGGTGATGAACAACCACCAGTACCATACTACCATGATGAATAACCACCAGTACCATACTATCATGAACAATCACCAGTACCATACACCATGGTGATGAACAACCACCAGTACCATACTACTATGGTGATCGGTATCATACCATGGTGATGAACAACCACCAGTACCATACTACTATGGTGATGATCGGTACCATACCATGGTGATGAGCAACCACCAGTACCATACTACCATGGTGATGATCAGTACCATACTACCATGGTGATGAACAACCAACAGTACCATACTACCATGGTAATGAACAACCACCAGTGCCATACTACCATGGTTATGAACAACCACCAGTACCATACTACCATGGTGATAACTACCAGTACCATACTGCCATGAATAACCACCAGTACCATACTACAATTTTGATGGACAACCACCAGCACCATTCTACCATGGTGATGGCCACCAGTACCCTACTACCATGGTGATAACCAGTGCCATACTACCATGGTGATGACTACCAGTACCATACTGCCATGAATAACCACCAGTAATGTACTACAATGGTGATGGACAACCACCAGCACCATTCTACCATGGTGATGGCCACCAGTACCCTACTACCATGGTGATGACCAGTACCATACTACCATGGTAATGAACAACCTCCAGTACCATACTACCCTGGTAATGAACAGCCTCCAGTATAATACTACCATGGTGATGACCACCTCTATCATACTGCCATGTACAACCACCAGTACCATACTACCATGGTGATGAACAACCACCAGTACCATACTACCATGGTGATGACACCAGTACCATATTACCATGGTGATGACCACCAGTACCGTACTGCCATGGTGATGAAAAACAACCAGTACCATACTTCCATGATAACTACCAGTACAATACTACCATGGTGATGACTACCAATACCATGCTTCCGTAATTAACAACCACTAGTTCCATACTACCATGGTGATGATCGGTACCATACTACCATGGTGATGAACAACCACTAGTACCATACTATCATGGTGATGAACAACCACCAGTGCCATACTACCTTGGTGATGACTACTATAATACCATGGGTGTTTCCGGACAGCGTCGTACGAGGGCATTTACTATCTTCGGCTAGTATCTTTACTGTTGAATTGTATGCCATTCTTGCAGCACTTATCTGTATTGCATCTATGCCTGTGTCATCATTTGTGGTTGTCTCAGACTCCCTTAGTGCTTTACAGGCTATACAGAAATTTGATACATCTCACCCCTTAGTCCTCCGTATCCAACTTTGGCTACGCCGCATCTTTACCAAGCATAAAGATATTGTTTTTTGTTGGGTCCCTGGTCATGTTGACGTACAGGGCAATGAACAGGCAGACACTGCTGCGTGGCCAGCAGTACATGACCTACCAGTTTCATATAGAGGTGTTCCATTTACGGACTATTTTGCTGCAATAGCTACCCACCTTTACACCCGTTGGCAACAACGTTGGTCTACTATGCTCGGTAACAAACTTCAATCTATTAAACCGAGTATAGGTTACTGGCCGTCTTCTTGTCACCAGTGTCGAGGATGGGAGACTACTCTCTCCCGTCTTTGCATTGGCCATACCCGTCTTACTCATGGATATCTCATGGAGAGGCGCCCTGCTCCTCTCTGTGAGAATTGTCAGGCTCCATTATCAGTCAGCCACATTCTGTTGGACTGCCCACTTTATCAACGAGCATGCAGAATTTACCTCCAACGTCGTCTTCGCTCCGCTGCTCTCTCTTTTACCTTTCCTTCTCGCTGATGGACCCACCTTTCATCCGGACTCTCTCATTGACTTTTTGACAACAACTGACTTACTTCACAAACTCTGATGATACCTTCAGCCCTTTCTACCTCAATCTCTTGCTACCCTCTACCCCCGCACTATCCCCTGCCCCGCTGTTTTCTGTAACCTACTGATCGCCCCTCCCCCCTTCTGCTGCCCAATACCCTCGCTTCCTTTCCTACCCTGCAGCGCTGTATAGCCCTTGTGGCTTAGCGCTTCTTTTTTTATTATAATAATAATGTAATACCATGGTGATGAAAACCAGTACCATACTACCATGGTGATGAACAACTACCAGTACCATACTACCATGGTGATGAGTACCATAATACCATGGATGAACAACCAGTACCATACTACCATGATATTGAACAACCACCAGTACCATACTACCATGGTGATGGCCACCAGTACCATACTACCATGGTGATGACCACCAGTATCATACTACCATGGTGATGAAAAACCACCAGTACCATACTTCCATGATGAACAACCACCAATACCATACCACAATGGTGATGACCACCAATAACATAATGAACAACCACCAGTACCATACTACCATGGTGACCTCCAGTACCATACTACCATGATGAACAACCACCAGCTATACTACCATGGTGATGAGCAACCAGTACCATGCTACCATGGTGATGATCACTAATACCATACTACCATGGTGATCACTAGTACCATACAACCATGGTGATGATCACTAGTACCATACTACCACTAGGAATATCTACTAGGAATTTTTATTGACCTAAGAAAAGCTTTTGACACGGTAGACAACGGCATCCTACTCCATAAACTTGGCCATTATTGTATAAGAGGCCATGCGCTTGCATATTTCAAAGCATACCTTACTAATAGGTATCAGTATGTCACCATTACAGACACAGCATCAACAACAGGGCAGCTTGATACTGGAGTTCCACAGGGAAGTGTCCTTGGTCCCCTGCTCTTCCTCATATACATCAATGATCTTCCAAACGTATCCCAACACCTGAATCCCATTCTCATTGCTGACGACACGACTTATGTCATTTCTCACCCTAATCTTGCCACCCTCAACACCATTGTTAACGAGGAGCTGCTCAAAATATCGACTTGGATGACAGCCAATAAACTTACGCTTAACACTGACAAAACCTACTACAGTGGTCCCTCGCTTTTCGTAGTTCTCGGCAATCGTAAATTTCGCCAATCATAGGGGTATTATCGTATAAACATGGACCCGCTTTTCATAGGTTGACTCGCGAATAGTTCGTCCAGGATGCTTACGCACGGTGTGAGCCGGGGAGGTCTCCCTACCCAGCCAGTCTGGCATTGTTTACCAGTGAGTGAAGGTCCCCTCAAGTGCTCCTACAAAATATTTCATAATATTCCACTCATTTTAGTGCTTGCAAGTACTAAATAAGCTACCATGGCTCCAAAGAAAGCTCCTAGTGCCAAGCCTGTGGTAAACAAGGTGAGAAATATGTACAGTGACAGTCTTGTACCATTTTAGGGAAGTGTTAAACAGACGCCAGAAACAGAGCTCTCTCCACAGTTACTTTGCGAGACAAGACTAGAGTGACTCTCAAGGTGGTCCTAGTGGCATTAAGAAACAGAGAAGAGAAGCAACCCCAGAGAAGCAATTGGTACCTGAGGTGTTGCTGGAAGGGGATTCCCCTTCCAAACTGTAAACAATCCAATCTCTCTCCTCCTCCAGTCTCCCATACACTAAGAAGAATCTCCAATAAAGGTAAGTGTTATGCTGTTAATGTTTCATTCATCATTTCCCATTGTATTGTTTATGTACTACATGTATATTTCATGTAAAAATTTTTTTTGTTTTAATACTTCTGAGTGTCAGAAATGGATTAATTGTATTTACATTATTTCTTATGTGGAAAATTGATTCGCAAATCGTAAATTTCGTTTATAGTAGCTCCTCCAGGAACGGATTAATTATGAAAAACGAGGGACCACTGTATATTATGTTTGGTAGCAGAGCAGAAGTTGTGCAAATTAACATTAAGATCGACAACACTCTAATTGCCAGACATAATGGATGCAAATTTCTAGGCCTATACCTCGACAACAACCTGAATTTCAGCACCCATATCCAACACATAACCAAAAAAGTATCCAAAACAGTTGGAATCCTCTCATAGATACGATACTACATGCCGCAAAATGCCCTTCTCACACTATACCACTCACTTATCTATCCATACCTCACCTATGCTATTTGTGCTTGGGGTTCAACTGCAGCAACACACCTAAAGCCAATAATAACCCAACAAAAAGCCGCAGTAAGAATAATCACTAAATCCCATCCCTGGCAACACCCCTCCCCCCACTCTTCATAGATCTAAACTTACTCTCTGTTCAGTACATCCACACTTACTACTGTGCAATCTACATCTACAGGACCTGAAATTCCAATATTAACCTTGACCTAAAATGCTTTCTTGATAGTTGTGACAGAACCCACAGGCATAACACCACACACAAACATCTCTATGACATTGCCCGTGTCCGACTAAACCTTTACAAAAATTCAATGTATTTCAAAGGCCCTAAAATCTAGAACACCCTACCTGAATACTCTAGAACTGCAGACACATTCATCACCTTCAAAATTACCATTAGAAAACATCTTATCTCCCTGATGCACCCCGTCAACTAATTACACGAATACCACCTGGTGGTTCACACTTACACTCACCCATTTGACCATAAACAGAAATGTCAATCTCAATCTTAAAATAATGAATCCTAACTAGTCATAAGTTGGCCTGTGATACTCCAATACTGAAACTATGTATTGTGCCAAAACAAAAGCATTCACATTGCTAAACTCACAAACTAGTATTTAGTTACTTAGCCATAATGCCAACAAGAGGACTCCACTAGCAACAGTGAGGATATATTACCAAAAACAACTGGTGGGAGCTCCATTGTTGGTGCTAGAGAGGATAGAAGTAAGACAGGGAAACATGCACCAACAGGGAATACAGTCACAGAAACCCAAGGCAAACGGAAACCAAGCCTGTGCACATACTATGCACTCGGTATCTGCTGGCATGGGAAATCTGGAAAAACAGATGGG
This sequence comes from Cherax quadricarinatus, assembly GCF_038502225.1. Taxonomy (NCBI): domain Eukaryota; kingdom Metazoa; phylum Arthropoda; class Malacostraca; order Decapoda; family Parastacidae; genus Cherax; species Cherax quadricarinatus. Next base: position 31,830,769 of record NC_091339.1, on the reverse strand, counting down.
ACGTGCAACTATGACCACCCTAGAAAATGCCATGCCCATATGATAACAGGAAAATGCAAACTCCCTTCCTGTAAGCTTTTTCACCCTGAACTGTGTACCTCTTCAGTACAGGAAAGACTGTGCTATAACTTAAATTGCCAGGCATACCATCTAAAGGGGACAAAAAGATACAAAACATCCAGGCCATGGGAAAACCTGGGTAGCCACAGCCACTCAAGAGGGAGAGGTTTTTTAGTGCCAGGAAGGAAAAAAAAACTGGCAGGAAATGGCAGAAATCGTACACCAAATCCAGTCATTCCAGTCGATGGCCTCCACTCCAAACCAACAGATACAGATACTAATCCCGGAAAAAAATCCCCCCCAGTACCAACAATACCACCAGTCCGATAACATTCTTCTTTGCAAATATACAGGGTCTAAAGCCAGCAACAAACAACAAAATACCTTTCATCCGTGGACTGCTTGCAGAGGCAAAGGCAATGTTCGCGGCTTTCACTGAGACCCACATAAAGGATCACTTGGTCAACGAAATATGGATCCCAGGTTACAACCTATACAGATGTGACAGAGTGAACAGGCAAAAGGGGGGGGGGTTGGCCTGTACATTGCAGAGTCACTTGTTTGCACAGAACTGCTAAATGCCTCAAATGATGTAGTGGAAGTTTTAGCAGTAAAGGTCGAGAACCAAAATCTAGTCATTGTGGTAGTCTACAAGCCTCCGGATGCAACATCCCAGCAATTCCAGGAACAGCTGTTAAAAATTGACCACTGTCTGGAAAACCTTCCAGCTCCTGCACCCAACATCTTGCTCCTGGGGGATTTGAACATAAGGCACCTAAAATGGAGGAATATAGCAAATAATATTGTTGCAGTAATAACACCAGGAGGCAGCTCTGATGAAAACTCACACTCACGCGAGCTTTTAAATCTCTGCACAAAATTCAATTTAAACCAGCAAATAATAGAGCCTACTAGACTGGAGAATACACTAGACCTCATCTTCACTAACAATGATGATCTGATAA